>NW_027100088.1:962803-1018708 GCF_031753505.1 Anomalospiza imberbis
CACTGAATCGTCCAGCATCGGGTCCAGGGCACAGGCCTGGGGGGAAAAAGGGGTTTTGGGGTGAATTTGGGCGGTTTGGGGCAATTTTTGGGGTGAATTTGGGGGTTTTGGGGCAATTTTGGGGGGTTTAGGGGTGGTTTTCAGTGTTTCATAGGGGGATTTTGGTGGCGTTTGAGTGGGATTTTGGGGGAATTTTGAGGATTTAGGGTCGGTGAAGTAGATTTGGAGGAGATTTTGGGGTGAATTTGGGGGATTTCAGGCAATTTTTGGAGGTTTTGGGGCGGGTTTAGGTGTTTTGTAGGGGGAATTTGGGGCGGTTTGGGGGGATTTCGAGGGATTTTCTGGGGAGGAATTTGGAGATTTTATTGGGTTTTTTGAGGTTTTGAGTCCCCTTTTTCGGGGATTTATGCAATATTTTGAGAAGGAATTTTGGGGGAAATTTTGGGGATTTTTGGGGGAGATATTGGGGATTTTTGAGGGGCAATTATAGGATTTTAATTGAGATAATCCAGAACTGATTTGGGTCAATTTCTGGCTCTTTGTGGTCTATTTTTGATCTCATTTTTGGGGGTCAATTTTGAGATTTCCAGTGCAAAATTTCAAAATTTTTGGGGGAAAAATTCGGAATTTTTTTGGACAAACTTTGGGAATTTTAGAGGAGAATTCCGGTGCTGTTTTGGGGTGAATTTGTGGCTTTTTTGGGGTGAATCTGTGGCTGTTTTAGGGTGAATTTCTGGCTTTTTTGGGGTGAATTTCTGGCATTTTTGCCCCAAATTTACCTTTTTTTTGTCCCCTCTTTTTTCCCTAAGTCCCGGATTTTTTCGGGGTCTTTTTTTTTTGGAGATTTTGGGATTTTTGCAGTGATTTTGGGGTGAATTTTGGGAATTTTTGGGTTTTTTTGGGGGAAGGGTCCTCACCACCAGATGCACGGGGGGGGAGCCCCCGTAGCAGCGAGTCCGGGGCCAGCAGGGGGGACATGAAAGGGTCCTGAGGAGGTTTTGGGGGATTTCCCCAAAATCGCGGGGGGTCCCCCGGTCCGGAGGGGTTGAAATCCCTCGGGGTACCCCAAAAATTTGGGGGGCTCCTCGAGGGGGTCTTCAGGGGGGTCCGCGGACCCTCCCCCGTACGAGTTTGGAGCTGGAAAAACAGGAGGTGGGGGGGGTGAGGGTAGGAAAAAAAATTAAGAAAAATTCCAGAAAAACGCCCCAAAAAGTCACAAAAAACCACGCAAAAATTCCTCCAAATCGCCTAAAAAAACCCCAAAATTTTCCACAAAATACCCCCAAAATCGACCCCAAATTCCCACCAAAATTCCCTGAATATCAAGCTAAAATCCCCCCAAAAAATCCTCAAAAATCAACCCCAAAACACCCTAATAAATCCTAAAAATTCCCCCTAAAATCCCGCCATAATTCCCCCAAAAAGCCCAAAAATTGCCCCCAAAACCCCCAGATTTCCACCCAAAAATCCCAAAAATTCTCCCCAAAAATCTCCCAAAAATTCCACCCAATAAATTCCCCAAAAATCCAAAAATTCTTCCCAAAACCGACCCCAAAACCCCCCAAAAACCCCCAAAATTACCCCAAAATATTCCTCCAAAATACAAAATTTCCCCCAAAAACCTCAAAAATTCCCCCTCAAAATTCTCCCCAAAATCAACCCCAAAAATCCAAATTTCTCCCCCAAATCGCCCCCAAAATTCCCCAAAATCCCCAAAAATTCGACCAAATCCCCACAAAATTTGAGATCCCCCCATTTTTAAGACCCCTCCCCAATTTTAAGACCCCTCCCCCGATTTTAGGACTCCTCCCCCAATTTTAAGACCCCTCCCCAAATTTAAGACCCCCTCCCCCAATTTTAAGACTCCTCCCAATTTTGGGACCCCATCCCCAAATTTAGGGCCCACTCACCTGTTTTTTGGGGGGGTCTCCCCCGCAGGAGCCCCCCCAGCCAGGCCGCCCCCCCCCGCAGCCCCCTCAGGATCAGCCCCTCCCCCACCGCGGGGCCGGAGGGGGGAGGGGAGCGAGGCCCCTCCCCCAACGTCCCTGGAAAAGGAAAAAAAAAACGGCACCAAAACATCACCAAAATTGCCCCAAATCGCCCCAAAATCATTCCAGGTGGCTCCAAAATCAGCCCCGAATTATCCCAAAATTAGTCCCAAATTATCCCAGAATTATCCCAAAATCTGCCCCAAATTTACCAAAAATCACCATAAAACCAGCCCAAAATTATCCCAAAATTATCCCAAAATCAGGCCCAAAATCACCCAAAAATAATCCCAAAATAAACCCCAAATTTACGAAAAATCGCTACAAAACCAGCCCAAAATTATCCCAGAATTATCCCAGAATTATCCCAAAGTCAAACCCAAAATCAGTCCCAAATTTACCAAAAATCACCCCAAATTCACACCAAAATTATCCCAAAGTCAGACCCAAAATCAGCCCCAAAGTCACCAAAAATCAGCACAAAATCAGCCCAAAATTATCCAAAATCAGACCCAAAATCAGCCCTAAATTTACCAAAACTTGCCCCAAATCAGTCCCAAAACCACCTCAAAATCAGTCCCAAAATGCCCCAAATTATCCCAAATCAACCCCAAAATCAGCCCAAAATTATCCCCAAATCAACCCCAAATGTCCCTAAATCCCCCAATATCCCCAAAACCCCAAATCTCTCCAACGTCCCCAAATGTCCCCAGTGTCCCAAACCCCATTTTACCCCATTTCTCCCCAATTTTTCCATTTTTCCCGATGTCCCCAAATCCCAAAATCCCTCCAACCCCCCCAAATATCCCAAACAACCCCAATGTCCCCAAACGTCCCCAAATGTCCCCAAACGTCCCCAATGTCCCCAGCCCCATTTCCCCCAATTTTCCCCCATTTTCCCCCAATTTCCCCCCATTTTTTCTCAATGTCCCCAATGTCCCCAATCAATTTTTCCCCCATTTTCCCCAAATTTCCCCCATTTCCTTCAATTTCCCCCCAGTTTCCCCCACTTTTTCCCCAATGTCTCCAATGTCCCCAAGCCCCTCAATGTCCCAAATGTCCCCAATGGTCCCAAATATCCCCAAAGTGTCCCCAATGTCCCCAAATCCCATTCCCCCAATTTCCCCCCATTTCCCCCTATTTCACCCCAAATTTCCCCTGTTTTTCTCCAATGTCCCCGATGTCCCCAAACGTCCCCAAACCTGCGTAGGCGCCCAGGCACTGGCAGAGCACGCCCAGGGGCAGCAGGGGGTCCAGCAGGGTCAGCAGCCGCGAGGGCGACGCGGCCGCCTGGACCAGCGTCACCGGGTAGGCGGCCACCACGGCCTGGGGGACGCGCACGCCCAGGGCCACCGCCCGCAGGGACACCCCCAGGCACAGGTTGCCACCGGCGCTGTCGCCGGCCAGGCAGACGCGCTCGGCCGTGGAGCCTGGGGACAGTTTGGGGACAGTTTGGGGGAGAAATGGCGGAAACTGGGGGGGAAATGGGGGAAAATTGGGGAAAATGGGGTTTGGGGACGTTGGGGACATCAAGGGGCTTGGGGACTTTGGGGACATTTGGGGACATTGGAGGGATTCGGTAGATTGGGGGCATTGGGGGACATTGGGGACATTGGGAAAAAATAGGGGAAAATTGGGGAAAATGGTATCTAGGGACATTGGGGACATTGGAGACATTGAGCAAAAATGGGGAACAATGGGAAAAAATTGGGAAAATTTTGGAAAAATGGGATTTGGGGACATTGGGGACATTGGGGAAAAAATTGGGGGAAAATTGGGGAAAAATTGGGGAAAATCTGTGGGGAAATGGGATTTGGGGGCATTGGGGAAATGGGGCAGAAATGGGAGGAAAAAGGGGAAAAATCGCCCAAATGCCCTCAAAATCCCCCCAAAATCCCCGAAATTTTATCCAGGACCCCTGCCCCACCCTTTTTAACCCCTTCCTGCCCACTTTTGACCCCTTCTTTGCTGCTTTTAACCCCCCAAAACCCCTCCTACTGACCCCAAATCCCCCAAATTCTCCCAGATCCCCCCGAAATTTTCGGGGGGGCACCCACCCAGCATCCTGCAGTGCCTCAGGGCCCAGCAGTAGGCGTAGAAACATTCCTCCAGGGCTCGGGGGAAAGGCGCCTCGGGGGCCAGGGCGTAATCCACGGAGAGGATGGGGGTCCCCAGATCGCGAGCCCACCCCCTCAAATAGGGCTCGTGGGAGCGCGAGGTCTGCGCCACGAAACCGCCGCCGTGGAAATGCACCAGGAGCCCTGGGCTGGGGGGCAGGGGGGGCCCCCGGCGCCAGGGAAATGGGGGGGGGGTCCAGGGACCCCCGTCCTGCCGGGTCAGGGCGCTCAGAGCGGCCGAGTCCTGGAGAAATGGGGGGGAAATCGGCAAAAATTCGGCAGAAATTCACCTGAAATTGACCCAGAATTCAGTAAAAATTCACCGAAGATTTATTCAAAATTCACCCTAAATGAATCCAAAAGTCACCCAAAACTAATCAAAAATTCATCCAAAATTCACTGAAATTCACATGAAAGTCATGCGAAATTCACCCCAAATCCATTCCAAATTCACACAGAATTCACAGACAATTCAGCCAAATCCACCCAAAATCCTGTCATGATTTGGGTGAATTTTTGGGTGAATTTTGGCTAAATTTTTACTGAAATTTGAAAAATTTTGGGTGAATTTTTACTAAATTTTGCTGAATTTTTGCTGAATTTGTGCTGAATTTTGGGTGAGTTTTTGCTGAAATATGGCTGAATTTTTGCTGAATTTTGGGTGAATATTTTGCTGAATTTTGGCTGATTTTTTTGTGAATTTTTGCTGAAATTTGCGCTGAAATTTGGCTGAATTTTGGGTGAATTTTTCCCAAATTCCCCTGAATTCTCACCTGTCCCTGGCACAGGTGGTGGGAGAGGAGCCGCAGGTGCAGCGGGGCCCAACCAGCCCCAAAAATCCCATTGAACACCAGAAAATCCCCAGAAAAATCCCCAAAAAGTCCCAGAAAATTCCCAAAAAATCCCCCAAAAATTCTAAAAAATTCCTGGAAAATATTCCCCAAAAAAATCACAAAAAAAAATCCCGAAAAAAATCCCAAGAAAATCCAGAAAAAAATCCCCAAAAAAACCCTCAAAAGTCTTGAAAAAAAATTCCAAAAATTAAAAAAAAAAATCTGAAAAAATTCTGAAAAACTCCCCAAAAATTCCCCAAAAAATCCTGAAGAAAATCCCCCAGAAATTCCCAAAAAACCCCAAGAAAATCCAGAAAAAAAATCCCCAAAAAATCCTCAAAAAGTATTGAAAAAATCCCAAAAATTCCAAAAAAATTCGGAAAAAATTCTGGAAAAGTCCCCAAAAAATCCCCAAAAAAATCCCCAAAAATTCCCCATCAAAGTACTAAAAAAAAAAAAAAAAAAAAAAAAAAAAAACAACCAAACAAAAAGGGCAAAAAATTAGCAAAAAATGGCAAAAAAATCGAAAAATTTCCATTTTAACCCCCAAAAATGCCATTTTAAACCCCAAAAATGCCATTTAAACCCCTCAAATCTTGCCGAATTTTTTCCCAGATTTTCCCGAATCGTCCCAAGTTTTCCCCGAATTTCCCGGATTTCCCCGGAATTCCCGCACTTCTCACCTGTCCCTGGCGCAGGTGGTAGGAGAGGAGGCGCAGGTGCAGCGGGGCGGGGCCCAGGTGCGCTCCGGGCGGGGCGATGGTGACGCTGCGCGAGGGGTCCCGGGCCGAGGGCAGCTCCAGGGGCTCGGGGGGCACGGCCAGGGCGCGGCACAGCCCCACCTGCACGGCCGTCAGCGAGGCCACCGACTGGGGGAGGGAGAAAAAGGGATTTAGGATCCTGAAACTGAAAAAATCCCCCCGAAAAATCTCAAAGGTTCTGCGAAAAAATGGTGAAAAAACGATGAAAAAACATGGAAAAAACGCCTCAAAAATCCCAAAGAAAGGGATTTAGGATCCCAAAATCCCCAAAACAGGGATTTAGGATCCTGAAATCTCCAAATGTTTTTGGGGTATTTTGGGGTCCTGAGTCGGTTTTTGCGGGTTTTGGGGCAATTTTTTGGGTTTTGGGGTTTTTTTGTGGGTCCTAAGTCAGTTTTTGAGGGGTCTTTTGGGTTTTTTGGGGTCCCGAGTTGGTTTTTTGGGTTTTTTGGGGTCCCAAGTCGGTTTTTTGGGTTTTTTTGGGGTCCCAAGTCGGTTTTATGGGGTTTTTGGGGGTTTTTTTTGTGGGGGGGGTGGGTTCTTTTGGGGTCCTGAGTAGTTTTTTGGGTTTTTTGGGGTCCTGAGTCTGTTTTTGGTGGTTTTTTGTTTTTTTGGGGGGTCCTGTATCAGTTTTTGGGAAATTTTTGGGATTTTTTGGGGTCCTGAGTCCAGTTTTGGGGTTTTTTTGGGGGGGGGGGATTGGGGTTTTTTGGGGTTTTTTGGGATCCCGAGTCAGTTTGTGGGATTTTGGGGGGTTGTTTGGGTTTTTCTGGGGGGGGGGGTTTGGCGTCCTGAGGCAGTTTTGGGGGTTTTTTTTGGGTTTTATTGAGGTCCTGAGTGGGTTTCGGGGGTTTTTTGGGGGTTCTGACCGCCAGCAGCTCGGTCTCGGTGAGGTTCCAGAAGCTTTTCCAAAAATGCACGTCCAGGTTTTGGGTCAGGCGCTCGAACTCGGCCCCGCGCAGCTCCGGGTCCAGCGCGAATTTCCCGCTCGTGAAAAGCGACCCCGCAGCCACCCCTGGCACCAAAAAACACCCAAAATCACCCCAAAATCCACTTGGGGAGGCCCAAAACCGCCAAAATTCACTCCATGATCCCAAAAAACCACAAAACCACCCCAAAATCCATTCCCGAATCTCAAAAAACCCCCCAAAATCACCCCAAAATCAGCTCAGGGAACCCAAAAATCCCCAAAATACACTCTATAATCCCCCATAAAACCAAAATCACCCAAAAAAACCCCAAATCACCTCAAAATCTACCCCTGGCACAAAAAACCCCCAAAAATTGTCCCAAAATCAGCTCAGGGAGCCCAAAAATCCCCAAAATCCACTCCATGATGCCAAAAAACCCCAAAATCACCCTAAAAAAACCCAAAATCACCTCAAAATCCACTTGGGGAGACCCAAAAACCCCAAAATCTACTCCTGGGCCCCAAAAATCCCCAGAATCCACCCCGGGACCCCAAAAATTGCCAAAAATTCCCCAAAATCCCCAAAATCTGCCAAAAAAACCCCCAAAATTCACCCAAAACCCCAAAATTCACCCAAAACACCCCAGCGTTCACCCAAAACTGTCAAAAAACCCAAAATACACCCATAAAAGCACCCAAAAAATTCAAAATTCACCCCAAATTCCCAAAAATTTCCCAAAATTCCAAAATTCCCAAAAAATTCCCCAAAATCCACCCAAAATTCCTCCAAAATTCTCCCAAAAGCTTCACCCAGAAGTGCTTATAATTCCCAAAATTCCCAAAAATTGGCCCAAATTGCCATCACTCACCGATACCAGGGTTGAGTTCGCGGTCGTTTTCACCAAAAAAAACCAAAACTCACCCAAAAAATTCCTAAATTCTCCTAAAAAACTCCAAAACTCACCCAAAAAATCCAAAATTCACCCAAAAATCCCAAATTTGTCCAAAACCCCCCAAATCTACCGCAAAAATCCCAAACTCACCCAAAAAAACCCAAAATTCACCCAAAAATTTCACCCAAAAACCCCAAAACTTCTCTCAAAAATCCAAAATCAACCCAACATTTCCAAAATTCTCCAAAAATCCAAAACTCACCTAAAAAAACCCAAAATTCTCCCAAAAATACCCAAAATTCCCCCAAAAATCCAAATTCCAACCAATATTCCCAAATACCTTCCAGAATTCCCAATAATTCCCAAAAAATTTACCCCAAATTCCCAAAATTTGCCCAAATTTCCCTCGCCTACTGATTCCGGGGTCACAGTCGTGGTAGTTTTCACAAAAAAACCCCTAAATTCACCCCAAAAAATCCAAAATCCACCCAAAATCCCCCAAAAACCACCCAAAAATTAAAAAAAAAGATCCAAAATTATAAAAAATCCACCCAAAAATTCACCCAAATTTCCATCGCTCACCGATGCCGGGGTCGCGGGTCGCGGTAGTTCTCGCCGAAGGACACGAGGCCGATGGCCAAGGTCTGCAGGAACGGCCAGAGTGACGGCACGAACTGCGGAGCACGACAACGGTCAAGCCAAAGGCGACCCATGGTCAAGAGCAACCCAACCAATGGTCAACGAGGTCAAGCCAGTGGTCAAGCCAATATTGGCCAACCAATGTCAACAAGGTCAAGACCAACCAATGGTCAAGATCAACCCAACCAATGGTCAAGGAGGTCAAAGTCATGCCAGGACCGACCAACCAATGGTCAACAAAGACCAACCAAGACCACCAACCAATGGTCAACCAAGCCAAGACTGAGCAACCAATGGTCAACAAAGTCCAACCAAGCCAAGACCAACCTACCAATGGTCAACAAAGACCAACTCAATGATCCACCAAACCAAGACCGACCAACCTATGGTCAACAAAGACCAACCAATCCAACACTTACCAACCAATGGTCAACAGAGACAAGACCAACCACTCCAACCATCCCAAAACTTCCAAAAAAACTCCAAAAAACCCCAAAAACTCCAAAAATCCCCCAAAAAACACTCACCTGGAAGCCCAAGCAGCGCCCATAGAAGCAGCCGTTGCTGCATCGTGCTGTACTCGCGCAGCACCACCTCGCTGATGCCTTCCTCCTCCTCCTCCTCCTCCTCCTTCTCCTCCTTCCCCACCTTCTCTCCGTCGGGGAAGAGACACCCGCCCTTGGACATCTCTGCCATCTTGGCCGCCAACACCAACAAGGCCCGGAGCTGCCCCAAGGCGGCGGCCAATGCTTCCACCTCGGCGGCGTTGGCGCCGGCGCGGAAGAAGATGCTCTTGCGATGGGCGGCCACGTAACGGCTGCGCTCCACGGCGCGGTCCAGGCACACTTGGACCACCTGGATCAAGCTCCGGTAGCCGTTGCCGGGCGTGGCCTCGTCCAGGTCGAAGTTCGGCGCCACCTGGCTGAGGTGGGCGAGGGCAGGGCCAAGATGGCGGCCGTGGCGAGGAGGGGCGGAGAAGGCGTCGGCGAAGCGGCGCGAGGTGCCGGAGGCAGCACCGCACGGGGAGAAGACGAGAGGTTGTCGCGGGCCAGGAGCTGGAGGGACTGGAGGAGGTCCATGGTGGGGACTGGGATGGACTGGAGGGACTGGGAGGGGGATTGGGGTTACTGGTTTGTACTGGGAGGGACTGGGAGGGAACTGGGAGGGATTGGGATAAACTGGGAGGGACTGGGAGGGACTGGGAGGGAACTGGGAGGGGATTGGGAGGGGTAAAAAGGGAATTTCGGGTTACTGGTTTGTACTGGGAGCAGTGGGAGGGAACTGGGAGGGGACTGGGAATGGAACTGGGAAGGACTGGGAGGGGACTGAGAGGGGGTTTGGGGTTACTGGTTTGTACTGGGAGGGACTGGGAGGGGATTGGGAGGGACTGGCATGAACTGGGATGAACTGGGAGGGTCTGGGGGGCTCTGGCTGGTCCTGGGGGGTCCAAACGGGGAGGGTCCTCAGAAGTCACTGTAGGTCCCTGGGCTGGAAGGGTCTGGGGGGCTGCTCCTGGCTGGTCCTGGGGGGGTCCAAACTCGTCCAAACAGGGATGAACTGGACAGTCCTCAGAGGTCACTGCAATCCACTGGGCTGAACTGGTCAAAGTGGTCCGAACTGGGATGGTCTTCAGAGGTCCCTGGTCCGAACTGGTCCAAACTGGATGAACTGGGAGGGTCCGGGGGGCTCCTGGCTGGTCCTGGGGGGGTCCAAACTGGTCCAAACTGGGAGGGTCCTCGATGTCCACCTGGAGGTCACTGGGCTGAACTGGGCCAAACTGGTCCAAACTGGTCCAAACTGGTCCAAATTGGTCCAAATTGGTTTGAACTGGGAGGAAATGGATGAACTGGGAGGGTTCTCAGAAGTAACTGGAGATCTCTGGGCTGAACTGGTTGAAACTGGTCCGGACTGGGATGAACTGGGTGGGCCAGGGGGCTCCTGGCTGGTCCTGGGGGGTCCAAACTGGTCCAAACTGGTAGGGTCCTCAGAAGTAACTGGAGATCCCTCGGCTGATCTGGTCCAAACTGGGATGAACTGGGGGGCTCCTGGCTGGTCCTGGTGGGGGGGGTTTGCGGAATGTCCAAACTGGTCCAAACTGGTCCGTTCTGGGAGGGTCCTCAGAGGTCCCTGGTCCGAACTGGTCCAAACTGGGAGCGTCCGGGGGCCTCCTAGCTGGTCCTGGGGGGTCCAAACTGGTCCGAACTGGTCCGAACTGGGAGCCGCGGGTCCCTCCCGGTCTCGGCTGCCCCAAGCGGGGGGGGGGGGGGGGAGGGGGGGAGGGGCGGGGCCGGGCCCCTCCCCCCACCCTGAGCAACCCGCGGGGTGGGGGAGGGGTGGGACTGGGTGGGGGGAGGGGCCCTGAAAATCCCAAAATTGCCAAAAAAACCCGGAAAAATGCCTAAATTCCCAAAAAAAGCCCCAAAAATTGCCAAAAAATCCCCCAAAAATCCTGAAAATCCCCCCCAAAATTCCCGAAAACTCCCAAAATTCCCTCCAAAAATCCCCAAAAAGCCACAAAATTCCCCAAAATCTCCACAGAAATCCTCCAAAAATCCCCCCAAAAAATCCCAAAATAACCCCCAAAATATCCCCCAAAATCCCCCCAAAATCCTCCTAAAATCCCCAAAAAATCCCCAAAAACACGCCAAAATCCCCCAAATCCTCCCAAAACTCCCCAAAAATATCCCAAATCCCCCAAAAATCCCAAACTTTCCCCAAAATACCCCCAAATTCCCGAAATCCCCTCAAATCCCCCCGAAAACCCCAAAAAATCCCCCTAAATTCCAATAAAATTCCCAAAAAACCCCAAAATTCCCCAAATCCCCCAAAACCCCCAAAATTCCCCAAATTCCCCCCAAAACTGCCCAAAAATGCAAAAAACCCCAAATCGCCCAATATCCCCCCCCAAAACCCCAGAATACTAAAAAGTCCCCCTAAAAAATTCCCAAAAAAATCCAAAAATTCCCAAAAAAGCCCCAAACTCTCCAAATCCCCCCAAAACCCCCAAATTTCCCCAAATTCCCCCCAAAACCCCCAAATTTCCCCAAATTCCCCCAAAAAACCCTCAAAAATCCCCAAAATCCCCCCAAATCCCGAAATGCCCCAAAATCCCCCCAAAAAACCCAAAAAATCCCCAAAATCCCCCCAAATCCCAAAATGCCCCAAAATCCCCCAAAAATCCCAAAAAACCCCCAATTTCCCCTCCCCCACCCCAAAATCCGCCCCCGCAGCGGGGGTGGGGGAGGGGCCGGAATTTAGGGGGGGTGGGGGCCGGGGCCGGGGGGCGTTTTGGGGATTTTTTGGGGCTCCCGGGAGAGGAAAAAAAAAGAAAATAATTGGGAAAAAACCCAAAAATTTGGGGAATTTTGGGGCCAGAGGGGAAAGAGGGGGGAGGGGAAGGGGAGGGACCGGGGGGGGGGGGGCGGGGGCGGGCAAAGGGAACCGGGACAGGGGACGGCGGGGGGGAGGGGAAATTTGGGTTTTTTTTGGGATTTTGGGGGAATTTGGGGATTTTCGGGGGAATTCTGGGGAATTCTTGGGATTTTTGGGTGGATTTTTTGGATTATTGGGGAATTTTGAGGGATTTGGGGGAATTGTCAGGGATTTTTTTTTTTTTAATTTTGGGAGATTTTGGGGATTTTTGGGGGGATTTGGGGGATTTTTGGGGGGTTTGGGGGGATTTTGGGGATTTTTTGGGATTTCTTCGGGGGGAAATTGGGGATTTTTTTGGGATTTTGGGGAATTTTTGGGATTTTGGGGCGATTTTGGGTTTTGTTGGGGGATTTTTTTGGGATTATTTAGGGGGGTTTTGGGGGGATTTTGGGTTTTGTTAGGGGATTTTTTTGGGATTATTTAGGGGGGAATTGGGGGGATTTGGGGGAAATTGGGGATTTGTTGGGATTTTGGGGGATTTTAGGGGATTTGTTGGGGTGATTTTGAGGGAATTTTGGGATTTTTGGGGGGAATTCTGGGGATTTTTTGGGAGTATTTGGGGAGATTTTGGGGGCATTTTGGGATTTTGGGGAGATTTGGGGGATTTTTGGGGATTTTTTTGGGGATTTTAGGAGGATTTTGGGGGGACTTTAGGTCATTTTTTGAGTATTTTTTGGAGGCGGTTGGCCACTCAGAGCCACAGGCCCCTGGAGACAAAGACCGGCCCTTTTCCCTGGGAAAGAAAAGTGGCCAGCCCAGGTTCCTGATGTCAGTTTGTAGGGTTCCCTTAGGACTTTCAGGGCAGCACAGGTTTGAGGTGGGGGCAGGTTGGGTCTGGGACATATCCTCGTCCGTTCGGCTATTTTGCAGGCAGCCGGCCACTCAGGGCCAAAGCCCCTGGAGACAAAGACCGGCCCTTTTCCCTGGGAAAGAAATCTCACCCCCCCCAGGTTCCTGATGTCAGGTTTTAGCTGGTGTTCGGCATTGCCCCTGCATTCCGAATTGTATTGTGCTGTAGCTTTGGTCTGGGATGTATGGGGTGCCCCCTCCCCTCCTCCCCTCAGCCCTGTTCTGCTGTGTCCCCGTCTCCACCCCTCACCACTACCTGTACTTCCAGCCCGCCCCTTCCCCACCCTCTCTCCTCCCTTCACCCCTCCCCAGCCGGCCCCTTCTCCACCCCTTTACTCCCCACTGCCCACCTGCGACTCCCTGCAGCAGCACTTGGGAGCCTGGACTCGTGGGGATAGTGCGGCCCTCACAGCAGGACAACACCCAAATAAAACAGGCAGGGACCACATCTGTGTGCTGTGCTGTGTCACAAAGGCACCTGGGGCTGAGGGGAGGGGGCTGGAGGGTGACACAAAACGTGGGTGCAGCTGAGAGGCAGAAGGGGTCTTTAGGAGTAAAAAGAGGGGCTCCAGGGTGGCACAGAGACGCTGAGAGGCTGCGGTGGGAACTTGAGGGTGACACAAGGAGGCTGAGTGGCAGGGGCTGCCTTGAGGGACAAAGTGGGGGGTGTCTGATGTGTCAGGTTTATCAGCCCTCACACCACCTTTAACCTCACTTTTAAAACCACCCCTACCCAGGTGGAGTGTGCACGGTGGAGGTTAGGGGGCCACAGGACAGTGTCGGGGGCTTGGGGTGACACACAGACATTGTGGGCTGAGGGGCAAAGAGGGGGGGACTTGACAGGTGGAGAGCTGACACTGAGGGTTAGGGGTAGGAAGGACAGGACACAGGGTACCAGGAAGGGTTAGGGTACAGCAGCAGCCCTCAGCCCAACCCTAAGCTCACCCTAAACAGCACCCCTAGAACACCAGTTTTCCCCAACAGCAGCTGCAGGCAGCGAGCCTAATGCTGGGACAGCCCCAGAACCCTGCCAGCAGCTGCAGGCAGTGACCCTAATTAAAAGGCGGGGATGATGTTTGCTGGCTAGAGAGTGACCGGTAGAGCTTGGGGACTGAGCACTTTTTTAGGGTTTTTTTAGGGCTTTTAAAGGATATTTTAGGGGCTTTTTTTTTTTTGCAGGTGCTTTTTAGGATTTTTCTGGGAATATTTAGGATACTTTTAGGGCTTTTTCAGGGCTTTTAAAAGATTTTTTTAGGGTATTTTAAGGGCTTTCTTAGTACTAATTAGAACTTATAGGTTTTTTTTTTTTTTTTTTTTTTGGGGGGGGGGTGCTTTCCTAGGACTATTTAAAAATATTTAGGGCTTTTTTAGGACTATTGGGGGTATGTGGAGGACTCTTAGGACTAGGGTATTTTTAGGTTTATTGAGGAAGCTTTTAGGTCTGTTTAGGGTCTTATCAGGGCATTTTAAGGATTTTTGGGGTATTATTAGAGCTCTTTTAGGAATGTTTAGTGCTTTTTAAAAGGTTCTTTAGGGATTTTTAAGGGTGTTTTAGGGTTTTTTTAAAAGTAGGGTATTTTACTTGTATTTTAAGGGTATTCTGAGGCTATTTTTGTGTTTCTGTGGGGCTCTTAGGACATTTTGAAGATGAGGGTTTTTTAGGGAATTTTGATGTTTTTAGGGTCTTTTCATGGCACGGCACATAGAGGCTGAGGGGCAGCTTGAGGGGCTTGAGGGTGACAGAGGCTGGGAGCTGAGGGAGGGACAGGGAGAGGGGACAGTGGGTGACACAGAGAGCTGCTGAGGGGGTCAGGGGCAGCTGGAGGGTGACACAGAGAAGCTGGGGGCTGAGGGGCAAAGGAGAGGGATTAAGGGTGACCCACAGGAGCTGAGGGGCAAAGGGGGGGCTGGAGGGTGACACACAGAGCCTGAGGGCTGGGGGGCAGAGGGAGGGCTTGAGGGGTAAAGGGCGAGGGCTTGAGGGCTGGGCAGTGCAGTGGAGATGAGGGCTACAGGGTACAGCTTAGGAGGCAAGTTAGGGTACAGGTGCACCACCCCTGAGCCCAGCCCTAACCTCAGCCTAAGCAGCCCCCCTAACAACAGCCTTTTCCCTTTTCACCCCTGACAGCAGCAGCACCACACAGCAACCCAAACAGCGAGACCACACCGGAACCCTCCCGCTGGGACAAGGCAGCGACCCTCACACCAGGACAACGACAGAACCCTCAGAGCACAACAGGACCCACTGCAAAAAGGTAGGGATGACATCTGTGGGCTAGAGAGCAACAGGCAGGGTTTGGAGGCTGAGCAGGTTTCCTTGAGTTTTTTTTGCAGGACTATTAGGAATATTTAGGGGATTTTGGAAGGCTTTTTAGGACTTTTCTGGTGTCTTTTAGGGTATTGTTACACCTTCCTAAGGGCTATTTTAGAATTCCTTAGCACACTTTTAGGGTCAGGATGAGGGTCAGACAGGCTGCCCGCTGGAAATGCGGAGTTTTACTGGAATGTAGCGGAAGGCTTTGGAAAGGTGCCAGTGGAGGGGCAGTGGGCAGGGTCCCACACTGCTGGTCTGAAGGCTGTGATTTCTGGGCCCAGCGAAGTGGTTGTGGTAAGGGTTACATGCTGGCAGCTTTCTACAGGAGAAATCCAGCACAGAAAAAACCAAGAGCCAAGTTTCATACTGTCAGTTTCCAAGAGGCATTTGGCACAAAAAAAAAAAAAAAACCCTGAGTACTTGCAAGTGGTAGATGGGGTCTCAGAGAAATACTGCGGTGTTTGGAAATGGAAGAGGCAAAAAAACATTCGGGGAGTGAGGCCCCAGGAGGAGTGCTGGGACCGGGTCAAAAATGAAAGATATCTACTGGTGAAACCAAACTCAGCAGCCCGGGTTCCTGATATCAGTTTGTAGGGTTCCCTTGGGACTGTCAGGGCAGCACAGGTTTGAGGTGGGGGCAGGTTGGGTCTGGGACATATCCTCGTCCGTTCGGATATTTTGCAGGCAGCCGGCCACTCAGGGCCACAGCCCCTGGAGACAAAGACCGGCCCTTTTCCCTGGGAAAGAAAAGTGGCCAGCCCAGGTTCCTGATGTCAGTTTGTAGGGTTCCCTTGGGACTGTCAGGGCAGCACAGGTTTGAGGTGGGGGCAGGTTGGGTCTAGGACATATCCTCGTCCGTTCGGATATTTTGCAGGCAGCCGGCCACTCAGGGCCACAGCCCCTGGAGACAAAGACCGGCCCTTTTCCCTGGGAAAGAAAAGTGGCCAGCCCAGGTTCCTGATGTCAGTTTGTAGGGTTCCCTTAGGACTTTCAGGGCAGCACAGGTTTGAGGTGGGGGCAGGTTGGGTCTGGGACATATCCTCGTCCGTTCGGATATTTTGCAGGCAGCCGGCCACTCAGGGCCACTCAGGGCCACAGCCCCTGGAGACAAAGACCGGCCCTTTTCCCTGGGAAAGAAAAGTGGCCAGCCCAGGTTCCTGATGTCAGTTTGTAGGGTTCCCTTAGGACTTTCAGGGCAGCACAGGTTTGAGGTGGGGGCAGGTTGGGTCTGGGACATATCCTCGTCCGTTCGGATATTTTGCAGGCAGCCGGCCACTCACGGCCACTCAGGGCCACAGCCCCTGGAGACAAAGACCGGCCCTTTTCCCTGGGAAAGAAAAGTGGCCAGCCCAGGTTCCTGATGTCAGTTTGTAGGGTTCCCTTAGGACTTTCAGGGCAGCACAGGTTTGAGGTGGGGGCAGGTTGGGTCTGGGACATATCCTCGTCCGTTCGGCTATTTTGCAGGCAGCCGGCCACTCAGGGCCACAGCCCCTGGAGACAAAGACCGGCCCTTTTCCCTGGGAAAGAAAAGTGGCCAGCCCAGGTTCCTGATGTCAGTTTGTAGGGTTCCCTTAGGACTTTCAGGGCAGCACAGGTTTGAGGTGGGGGCAGGTTGGGTCTGGGACATATCCTCGTCCGTTCGGATATTTTGCAGGCAGCCGGCCACTCAGGGCCACAGCCCCTGGAGACAAAGACCGGCCCTTTTCCCTGGGAAAGAAAAGTGGCCAGCCCAGGTTCCTGATATCAGTTTGTAGGGTTCCCTTGGGACTGTCAGGGCAGCACAGGTTTGAGGTGGGGGCAGGTTGGGTCTGGGACATATCCTCGTCCGTTCGGATATTTTGCAGGCAGCCGGCCACTCAGGGCCACAGCCCCTGGAGACAAAGACCGGCCCTTTTCCCTGGGAAAGAAAAGTGGCCAGCCCAGGTTCCTGATGTCAGTTTGTAGGGTTCCCTTAGGACTTTCAGGGCAGCACAGGTTTGAGGTGGGGGCAGGTTGGGTCTGGGACATATCCTCGTCCGTTCGGATATTTTGCAGGCAGCCGGCCACTCAGGGCCACTCATGGCCACAGCCCCTGGAGACAAAGACCGGCCCTTTTCCCTGGGAAAGAAAAGTGGCCAGCCCAGATTCCTGATGTCAGTTTGTAGGGTTCCCTTAGGACTGTCAGGGCAGCACAGGTTTGAGGTGGGGGCAGGTTGGGTCTGGGACATATCCTCGTCCGTTCGGCTATTTTGCAGGCAGCCGGCCACTCAGGGCCACAGCCCCTGGAGACAAAGACCGGCCCTTTTCCCTGGGAAAGAAAAGTGGCCAGCCCAGGTTCCTGATGTCAGTTTGTAGGGTTCCCTTAGGACTTTCAGGGCAGCACAGGTTTGAGGTGGGGGCAGGTTGGGTCTGGGACATATCCTCGTCCGTTCGGATATTTTGCAGGCAGCCGGCCACTCAGGGCCACAGCCCCTGGAGACAAAGACCGGCCCTTTTCCCTGGGAAAGAAAAGTGGCCAGCCCAGGTTCCTGATGTCAGTTTGTAGGGTTCCCTTAGGACTTTCAGGGCAGCACAGGTTTGAGGTGGGGGCAGGTTGGGTCTGGGACATATCCTCGTCCGTTCGGATATTTTGCAGGCAGCCGGCCACTCAGGGCCACAGCCCCTGGAGACAAAGACCGGCCCTTTTCCCTGGGAAAGAAAAGTGGCCAGCCCAGGTTCCTGATGTCAGTTTGTAGGGTTCCCTTAGGACTTTCAGGGCAGCACAGGTTTGAGGTGGGGGCAGGTTGGGTCTGGGACATATCCTCGTCCGTTCGGATATTTTGCAGGCAGCCGGCCACTCAGGGCCACTCATGGCCACAGCCCCTGGAGACAAAGACCGGCCCTTTTCCCTGGGAAAGAAAAGTGGCCAGCCCAGGTTCCTGATGTCAGTTTGTAGGGTTCCCTTAGGACTTTCAGGGCAGCACAGGTTTGAGGTGGGGGCAGGTTGGGTCTGGGACATATCCTCGTCCGTTCGGATATTTTGCAGGCAGCCGGCCACTCAGGGCCACAGCCCCTGGAGACAAAGACCGGCCCTTTTCCCTGGGAAAGAAAAGTGGCCAGCCCAGGTTCCTGATGTCAGTTTGTAGGGTTCCCTTAGGACTTTCAGGGCAGCACAGGTTTGAGGTGGGGGCAGGTTGGGTCTGGGACATATCCTCGTCCGTTCGGATATTTTGCAGGCAGCCGGCCACTCAGGGCCACAGCCCCTGGAGACAAAGACCGGCCCTTTTCCCTGGGAAAGAAAAGTGGCCAGCCCAGGTTCCTGATGTCAGTTTGTAGGGTTCCCTTAGGACTTTCAGGGCAGCACAGGTTTGAGGTGGGGGCAGGTTGGGTCTGGGACATATCCTCGTCCGTTCGGATATTTTGCAGGCAGCCGGCCACTCAGGGCCACAGCCCCTGGAGACAAAGACCGGCCCTTTTCCCTGGGAAAGAAAAGTGGCCAGCCCAGGTTCCTGATGTCAGTTTGTAGGGTTCCCTTAGGACTTTCAGGGCAGCACAGGTTTGAGGTGGGGGCAGGTTGGGTCTGGGACATATCCTCGTCCGTTCGGATATTTTGCAGGCAGCCGGCCACTCACGGCCACTCAGGGCCACAGCCCCTGGAGACAAAGACCGGCCCTTTTCCCTGGGAAAGAAAAGTGGCCAGCCCAGATTCCTGATGTCAGTTTGTAGGGTTCCCTTAGGACTGTCAGGGCAGCACAGGTTTGAGGTGGGGGCAGGTTGGGTCTGGGACATATCCTCGTCCGTTCGGATATTTTGCAGGCAGCCGGCCACTCAGGGCCACAGCCCCTGGAGACAAAGACCGGCCCTTTTCCCTGGGAAAGAAAAGTGGCCAGCCCAGGTTCCTGATGTCAGTTTGTAGGGTTCCCTTAGGACTTTCAGGGCAGCACAGGTTTGAGGTGGGGGCAGGTTGGGTCTGGGACATATCCTCGTCCGTTCGGATATTTTGCAGGCAGCCGGCCACTCAGGGCCACAGCCCCTGGAGACAAAGACCGGCCCTTTTCCCTGGGAAAGAAAAGTGGCCAGCCCAGGTTCCTGATGTCAGTTTGTAGGGTTCCCTTAGGACTTTCAGGGCAGCACAGGTTTGAGGTGGGGGCAGGTTGGGTCTGGGACATATCCTCGTCCGTTCGGATATTTTGCAGGCAGCCGGCCACTCAGGGCCACAGCCCCTGGAGACAAAGACCGGCCCTTTTCCCTGGGAAAGAAAAGTGGCCAGCCCAGGTTCCTGATGTCAGTTTGTAGGGTTCCCTTAGGACTTTCAGGGCAGCACAGGTTTGAGGTGGGGGCAGGTTGGGTCTGGGACATATCCTCGTCCGTTCGGATATTTTGCAGGCAGCCGGCCACTCACGGCCACTCAGGGCCACAGCCCCTGGAGACAAAGACCGGCCCTTTTCCCTGGGAAAGAAAAGTGGCCAGCCCAGCTTCCTGATGTCAGTTTGTAGGGTTCCCTTAGGACTGTCAGGGCAGCACAGGTTTGAGGTGGGGGCAGGTTGGGTCTGGGACATATCCTCGTCCGTTCGGATATTTTGCAGGCAGCCGGCCACTCAGGGCCACAGCCCCTGGAGACAAAGACCGGCCCTTTTCCCTGGGAAAGAAAAGTGGCCAGCCCAGGTTCCTGATGTCAGTTTGTAGGGTTCCCTTAGGACTTTCAGGGCAGCACAGGTTTGAGGTGGGGGCAGGTTGGGTCCTGGGACATATCCTCGTCCGTTCGGATATTTTGCAGGCAGCCGGCCACTCAGGGCCACTCAGGGCCACAGCCCCTGGAGACAAAGACCGGCCCTTTTCCCTGGGAAAGAAAAGTGGCCAGCCCAGCTTCCTGATGTCAGTTTGTAGGGTTCCCTTA
Organism: Anomalospiza imberbis; assembly: GCF_031753505.1. NCBI lineage: Eukaryota > Metazoa > Chordata > Aves > Passeriformes > Viduidae > Anomalospiza > Anomalospiza imberbis. Next base: position 982,395 of record NW_027100088.1, read on the forward strand.
GGACTGTCAGGGCAGCACAGGTTTGAGGTGGGGGCAGGTTGGGTCTGGGACATATCCTCGTCCGTTCGGATATTTTGCAGGCAGCCGGCCACTCAGGGCCACAGCCCCTGGAGACAAAGACCGGCCCTTTTCCCTGGGAAAGAAAAGTGGCCAGCCCAGGTTCCTGATGTCAGTTTGTAGGGTTCCCTTAGGACTTTCAGGGCAGCACAGGTTTGAGGTGGGGGCAGGTTGGGTCTGGGACATATCCTCGTCCGTTCGGATATTTTGCAGGCAGCCGGCCACTCAGGGCCACAGCCCCTGGAGACAAAGACCGGCCTTTTCCCTGGGAAAGAAAAGTGGCCAGCCCAGGTTCCTGATGTCAGTTTGTAGGGTTCCCTTAGGACTTTCAGGGCAGCACAGGTTTGAGGTGGGGGCAGGTTGGGTCTGGGACATATCCTCGTCCGTTCGGATATTTTGCAGGCAGCCGGCCACTCAGGGCCACAGCCCCTGGAGACAAAGACCGGCCCTTTTCCCTGGGAAAGAAAAGTGGCCAGCCCAGGTTCCTGATATCAGTTTGTAGGGTTCCCTTGGGACTGTCAGGGCAGCACAGGTTTGAGGTGGGGGCAGGTTGGGTCTGGGACATATCCTCGTCCGTTCGGATATTTTGCAGGCAGCCGGCCACTCAGGGCCACAGCCCCTGGAGACAAAGACCGGCCCTTTTCCCTGGGAAAGAAAAGTGGCCAGCCCAGGTTCCTGATGTCAGTTTGTAGGGTTCCCTTAGGACTTTCAGGGCAGCACAGGTTTGAGGTGGGGGCAGGTTGGGTCTGGGACATATCCTCGTCCGTTCGGATATTTTGCAGGCAGCCGGCCACTCAGGGCCACTCATGGCCACAGCCCCTGGAGACAAAGACCGGCCCTTTTCCCTGGGAAAGAAAAGTGGCCAGCCCAGGTTCCTGATGTCAGTTTGTAGGGTTCCCTTAGGACTTTCAGGACAGCACAGGTTTGAGGTGGGGGCAGGTTGGGTCTGGGACATATCCTCGTCCGTTCGGATATTTTGCAGGCAGCCGGCCACTCAGGGCCACAGCCCCTGGAGACAAAGACCGGCCCTTTTCCCTGGGAAAGAAAAGTGGCCAGCCCAGGTTCCTGATGTCAGTTTGTAGGGTTCCCTTAGGACTTTCAGGGCAGCACAGGTTTGAGGTGGGGGCAGGTTGGGTCTGGGACATATCCTCGTCCGTTCGGATATTTTGCAGGCAGCCGGCCACTCAGGGCCACAGCCCCTGGAGACAAAGACCGGCCCTTTTCCCTGGGAAAGAAAAGTGGCCAGCCCAGGTTCCTGATGTCAGTTTGTAGGGTTCCCTTAGGACTTTCAGGGCAGCACAGGTTTGAGGTGGGGGCAGGTTGGGTCTGGGACATATCCTCGTCCGTTCGGATATTTTGCAGGCAGCCGGCCACTCACGGCCACTCAGGGCCACAGCCCCTGGAGACAAAGACTGGCCCTTTTCCCTGGGAAAGAAAAGTGGCCAGCCCAGATTCCTGATGTCAGTTTGTAGGGTTCCCTTAGGACTGTCAGGGCAGCACAGGTTTGAGGTGGGGGCAGGTTGGGTCTGGGACATATCCTCGTCCGTTCGGATATTTTGCAGGCAGCCGGCCACTCAGGGCCACAGCCCCTGGAGACAAAGACCGGCCCTTTTCCCTGGGAAAGAAAAGTGGCCAGCCCAGGTTCCTGATGTCAGTTTGTAGGGTTCCCTTAGGACTTTCAGGGCAGCACAGGTTTGAGGTGGGGGCAGGTTGGGTCTGGGACATATCCTCGTCCGTTCGGATATTTTGCAGGCAGCCGGCCACTCAGGGCCACAGCCCCTGGAGACAAAGACCGGCCCTTTTCCCTGGGAAAGAAAAGTGGCCAGCCCAGGTTCCTGATGTCAGTTTGTAGGGTTCCCTTAGGACTTTCAGGGCAGCACAGGTTTGAGGTGGGGGCAGGTTGGGTCTGGGACATATCCTCGTCCGTTCGGATATTTTGCAGGCAGCCGGCCACTCAGGGCCACTCAGGGCCACAGCCCCTGGAGACAAAGACCGGCCCTTTTCCCTGGGAAAGAAAAGTGGCCAGCCCAGGTTCCTGATGTCAGTTTGTAGGGTTCCCTTAGGACTTTCAGGGCAGCACAGGTTTGAGGTGGGGGCAGGTTGGGTCTGGGACATATCCTCGTCCGTTCGGATATTTTGCAGGCAGCCGGCCACTCAGGGCCACAGCCCCTGGAGACAAAGACCGGCCCTTTTCCCTGGGAAAGAAAAGTGGCCAGCCCAGGTTCCTGATGTCAGTTTGTAGGGTTCCCTTAGGACTTTCAGGGCAGCACAGGTTTGAGGTGGGGGCAGGTTGGGTCTGGGACATATCCTCGTCCGTTCGGATATTTTGCAGGCAGCCGGCCACTCACGGCCACTCAGGGCCACAGCCCCTGGAGACAAAGACCGGCCCTTTTCCCTGGGAAAGAAAAGTGGCCAGCCCAGGTTCCTGATGTCAGTTTGTAGGGTTCCCTTAGGACTTTCAGGGCAGCACAGGTTTGAGGTGGGGGCAGGTTGGGTCTGGGACATATCCTCGTCCGTTCGGATATTTTGCAGGCAGCCGGCCACTCAGGGCCACAGCCCCTGGAGACAAAGACCGGCCCTTTTCCCTGGGAAAGAAAAGTGGCCAGCCCAGGTTCCTGATGTCAGTTTGTAGGGTTCCCTTAGGACTTTCAGGGCAGCACAGGTTTGAGGTGGGGGGCAGGTTGGGTCTGGGACATATCCTCGTCCGTTCGGATATTTTGCAGGCAGCCGGCCACTCAGGGCCACAGCCCCTGGAGACAAAGACCGGCCCTTTTCCCTGGGAAAGAAAAGTGGCCAGCCCAGGTTCCTGATGTCAGTTTGTAGGGTTCCCTTAGGACTTTCAGGGCAGCACAGGTTTGAGGTGGGGGCAGGTTGGGTCTGGGACATATCCTCGTCCGTTCGGATATTTTGCAGGCAGCCGGCCACTCAGGGCCACAGCCCCTGGAGACAAAGACCGGCCCTTTTCCCTGGGAAAGAAAAGTGGCCAGCCCAGGTTCCTGATGTCAGTTTGTAGGGTTCCCTTAGGACTTTCAGGGCAGCACAGGTTTGAGGTGGGGGCAGGTTGGGTCTGGGACATATCCTCGTCCGTTCGGATATTTTGCAGGCAGCCGGCCACTCAGGGCCACAGCCCCTGGAGACAAAGACCGGCCCTTTTCCCTGGGAAAGAAAAGTGGCCAGCCCAGGTTCCTGATGTCAGTTTGTAGGGTTCCCTTAGGACTTTCAGGGCAGCACAGGTTTGAGGTGGGGGGCAGGTTGGGTCTGGGACATATCCTCGTCCGTTCGGATATTTTGCAGGCAGCCGGCCACTCAGGGCCACAGCCCCTGGAGACAAAGACCGGCCCTTTTCCCTGGGAAAGAAAAGTGGCCAGCCCAGGTTCCTGATGTCAGTTTGTAGGGTTCCCTTAGGACTTTCAGGGCAGCACAGGTTTGAGGTGGGGGCAGGTTGGGTCTGGGACATATCCTCGTCCGTTCGGATATTTTGCAGGCAGCCGGCCACTCAGGGCCACTCAGGGCCACAGCCCCTGGAGACAAAGACCGGCCCTTTTCCCTGGGAAAGAAAAGTGGCCAGCCCAGGTTCCTGATGTCAGTTTGTAGGGTTCCCTTAGGACTTTCAGGGCAGCACAGGTTTGAGGTGGGGGCAGGTTGGGTCTGGGACATATCCTCGTCCGTTCGGATATTTTGCAGGCAGCCGGCCACTCAGGGCCACAGCCCCTGGAGACAAAGACCGGCCCTTTTCCCTGGGAAAGAAAAGTGGCCAGCCCAGGTTCCTGATGTCAGTTTGTAGGGTTCCCTTAGGACTTTCAGGGCAGCACAGGTTTGAGGTGGGGGCAGGTTGGGTCTGGGACATATCCTCGTCCGTTCGGATATTTTGCAGGCAGCCGGCCACTCAGGGCCACTCAGGGCCACAGCCCCTGGAGACAAAGACCGGCCCTTTTCCCTGGGAAAGAAAAGTGGCCAGCCCAGGTTCCTGATGTCAGTTTGTAGGGTTCCCTTAGGACTTTCAGGGCAGCACAGGTTTGAGGTGGGGGCAGGTTGGGTCTGGGACATATCCTCGTCCGTTCGGATATTTTGCAGGCAGCCGGCCACTCACGGCCACTCAGGGCCACAGCCCCTGGGGACAATGACCAGCCCTTTTCCCTGGGAAAGAAAAGTGGCCAGCCCAGGTTCCTGATGTCAGTTTGTAGGGTTCCCTTAGACTTTCAGGGCAGCACAGGTTTGAGGTGGGGGCAGGTTGGGTCTGGGACATATCCTCGTCCGTTCGGATATTTTGCAGGCAGCCGGCCACTCAGGGCCACAGCCCCTGGAGACAAAGACCGGCCCTTTTCCCTGGGAAAGAAAAGTGGCCAGCCCAGGTTCCTGATGTCAGTTTGTAGGGTTCCCTTAGGACTTTCAGGGCAGCACAGGTTTGAGGTGGGGGCAGGTTGGGTCTGGGACATATCCTCGTCCGTTCGGATATTTTGCAGGCAGCCGGCCACTCAGGGCCACAGCCCCTGGAGACAAGGACCGGCCCTTTTCCCTGGGAAAGAAAAGTGGCCAGCCCAGGTTCCTGATGTCAGTTTGTAGGGTTCCCTTAGGACTTTCAGGGCAGCACAGGTTTGAGGTGGGGGCAGGTTGGGTCTGGGACATATCCTCGTCCGTTCGGATATTTTGCAGGCAGCCGGCCACTCAGGGCCACAGCCCCTGGAGACAAAGACCGGCCCTTTTCCCTGGGAAAGAAAAGTGGCCAGCCCAGGTTCCTGATGTCAGTTTGTAGGGTTCCCTTAGGACATTCAGGGCAGCACAGGTTTGAGGTGGGGGCAGGTTGGGTCTGGGACATATCCTCGTCCGTTCGGATATTTTGCAGGCAGCCGGCCACTCAGGGCCACAGCCCCTGGAGACAAAGACCGCCCTTTTCCCTGGGAAAGAAAAGTGGCCAGCCCAGGTTCCTGATGTCAGTTTGTAGGGTTCCCTTAGGACTCTCAGGGCAGCACAGGTTTGAGGTGGGGGCAGGTTGGGTCTGGGACATATCCTCGTCCGTTCGGATATTTTGCAGGCAGCCGGCCACTCAGGGCCACAGCCCCTGGAGACAAAGTCAGGGCCACAGCCCCTGGAGACAAAGACCGGCCCTTTTCCCTGGGAAAGAAAAGTGGCCAGCCCAGGTTCCTGATGTCAGTTTGTAGGGTTCCCTTAGGACTTTCAGGGCAGCACAGGTTTGAGGTGGGGGCAGGTTGGGTCTGGGACATATCCTCGTCCGTTCGGATATTTTGCAGGCAGCCGGCCACTCAGGGCCACAGCCCCTGGAGACAAAGACCGGCCCTTTTCCCTGGGAAAGAAAAGTGGCCAGCCCAGGTTCCTGATGTCAGTTTGTAGGGTTCCCTTGGGACTGTCAGGGCAGCACAGGTTTGAGGTGGGGGCAGGTTGGGTCTGGGACATATCCTCGTCCGTTCGGATATTTTGCAGGCAGCCGGCCACTCAGGGCCACAGCCCCTGGAGACAAAGACCGGCCCTTTTCCCTGGGAAAGAAAAGTGGCCAGCCCAGGTTCCTGATATCAGTTTGTAGGGTTCCCTTAGGACTTTCAGGGCAGCACAGGTTTGAGGTGGGGGCAGGTTGGGTCTGGGACATATCCTCGTCCGTTCGGATATTTTGCAGGCAGCCGGCCACTCAGGGCCACAGCCCCTGGAGACAAAGACCGGCCCTTTTCCCTGGGAAAGAAAAGTGGCCAGCCCAGGTTCCTGATGTCAGTTTGTAGGGTTCCCTTAGGACTTTCAGGGCAGCACAGGTTTGAGGTGGGGGCAGGTTGGGTCTGGGACATATCCTCGTCCGTTCGGATATTTTGCAGGCAGCCGGCCACTCAGGGCCACAGCCCCTGGAGACAAAGACCGGCCCTTTTCCCTGGGAAAGAAAAGTGGCCAGCCCAGGTTCCTGATGTCAGTTTGTAGGGTTCCCTTAGGACTTTCAGGGCAGCACAGGTTTGAGGTGGGGGCAGGTTGGGTCTGGGACATATCCTCGTCCGTTCGGATATTTTGCAGGCAGCCGGCCACTCAGGGCCACAGCCCCTGGAGACAAAGACCGGCCCTTTTCCCTGGGAAAGAAAAGTGGCCAGCCCAGCTTCCTGATGTCAGTTTGTAGGGTTCCCTTAGGACTTTCAGGGCAGCACAGGTTTGAGGTGGGGGCAGGTTGGGTCTGGGACATATCCTCGTCCGTTCGGATATTTTGCAGGCAGCCGGCCACTCACGGCCACTCAGGGCCACAGCCCCTGGAGACAAAGACCAGCCCTTTCCCTGGGAAAGAAAAGTGGCCAGCCCAGGTTCCTGATGTCAGTTTGTAGGGTTCCCTTAGGACTTTCAGGGCAGCACAGGTTTGAGGTGGGGGCAGGTTGGGTCTGGGACATATCCTCGTCCGTTCGGATATTTTGCAGGCAGCCGGCCACTCAGGGCCACAGCCCCTGGAGACAAAGACCGGCCCTTTTCCCTGGGAAAGAAAAGTGGCCAGCCCAGGTTCCTGATGTCAGTTTGTAGGGTTCCCTTAGGACTTTCAGGGCAGCACAGGTTTGAGGTGGGGGCAGGTTGGGTCTGGGACATATCCTCGTCCGTTCGGATATTTTGCAGGCAGCCGGCCACTCAGGGCCACAGCCCCTGGAGACAAAGACCGGCCCTTTTCCCTGGGAAAGAAAAGTGGCCAGCCCAGGTTCCTGATGTCAGTTTGTAGGGTTCCCTTAGGACTTTCAGGGCAGCACAGGTTTGAGGTGGGGGCAGGTTGGGTCTGGGACATATCCTCGTCCGTTCGGATATTTTGCAGGCAGCCGGCCACTCAGGGCCACTCAGGGCCACAGCCCCTGGAGGCAAAGACCGGCCCTTTTCCCTGGGAAAGAAAGGTGGCCAGCCCAGGTTCCTGATGTCAGTTTGTAGGGTTCCCTTAGGACTTTCAGGGCAGCACAGGTTTGAGGTGGGGGCAGGTTGGGTCTGGGACATATCCTCGTCCGTTCGGATATTTTGCAGGCAGCCGGCCACTCAGGGCCACAGCCCCTGGAGACAAAGACCGGCCCTTTTCCCTGGGAAAGAAAAGTGGCCAGCCCAGGTTCCTGATGTCAGTTTGTAGGGTTCCCTTAGGACTTTCAGGGCAGCACAGGTTTGAGGTGGGGGCAGGTTGGGTCTGGGACATATCCTCATCCGTTCGGATATTTTGCAGGCAGCCGGCCACTCAGGGCCACTCAGGGCCACAGCCCCTGGAGACAAAGACCGGCCCTTTTCCCTGGGAAAGAAAAGTGGCCAGCCCAGGTTCCTGATGTCAGTTTGTAGGGTTCCCTTAGGACTTTCAGGGCAGCACAGGTTTGAGGTGGGGGCAGGTTGGGTCTGGGACATATCCTCGTCCGTTCGGATATTTTGCAGGCAGCCGGCCACTCAGGGCCACTCAGGGCCACAGCCCCTGGAGACAAAGACCGGCCCTTTTCCCTGGGAAAGAAAAGTGGCCAGCCCAGGTTCCTGATGTCAGTTTGTAGGGTTCCCTTAGGACTTTCAGGGCAGCACAGGTTTGAGGTGGGGGCAGGTTGGGTCTGGGACATATCCTCGTCCGTTCGGATATTTTGCAGGCAGCCGGCCACTCAGGGCCACTCAGGGCCACAGCCCCTGGAGACAAAGACCGGCCCTTTTCCCTGGGAAAGAAAAGTGGCCAGCCCAGGTTCCTGATGTCAGTTTGTAGGGTTCCCTTAGGACTTTCAGGGCAGCACAGGTTTGAGGTGGGGGCAGGTTGGGTCTGGGACATATCCTCGTCCGTTCGGATATTTTGCAGGCAGCCGGCCACTCAGGGCCACAGCCCCTGGAGACAAAGACCGGCCCTTTTCCCTGGGAAAGAAAAGTGGCCAGCCCAGGTTCCTGATGTCAGTTTGTAGGGTTCCCTTAGGACTTTCAGGGCAGCACAGGTTTGAGGTGGGGGCAGGTTGGGTCTGGGACATATCCTCGTCCGTTCGGATATTTTGCAGGCAGCCGGCCACTCAGGGCCACAGCCCCTGGAGACAAAGACCGGCCCTTTTCCCTGGGAAAGAAAAGTGGCCAGCCCAGGTTCCTGATGTCAGTTTGTAGGGTTCCCTTAGGACTTTCAGGGCAGCACAGGTTTGAGGTGGGGGCAGGTTGGGTCTGGGACATATCCTCGTCCGTTCGGATATTTTGCAGGCAGCCGGCCACTCAGGGCCACTCAGGGCCACAGCCCCTGGAGGCAAAGACCGGCCCTTTTCCCTGGGAAAGAAAGGTGGCCAGCCCAGGTTCCTGATGTCAGTTTGTAGGGTTCCCTTAGGACTTTCAGGGCAGCACAGGTTTGAGGTGGGGGCAGGTTGGGTCTGGGACATATCCTCGTCCGTTCGGATATTTTGCAGGCAGCCGGCCACTCAGGGCCACAGCCCCTGGAGACAAAGACCGGCCCTTTTCCCTGGGAAAGAAAAGTGGCCAGCCCAGGTTCCTGATGTCAGTTTGTAGGGTTCCCTTAGGACTTTCAGGGCAGCACAGGTTTGAGGTGGGGGCAGGTTGGGTCTGGGACATATCCTCATCCGTTCGGATATTTTGCAGGCAGCCGGCCACTCAGGGCCACTCAGGGCCACAGCCCCTGGAGACAAAGACCGGCCCTTTTCCCTGGGAAAGAAAAGTGGCCAGCCCAGGTTCCTGATGTCAGTTTGTAGGGTTCCCTTAGGACTTTCAGGGCAGCACAGGTTTGAGGTGGGGGCAGGTTGGGTCTGGGACATATCCTCGTCCGTTCGGATATTTTGCAGGCAGCCGGCCACTCAGGGCCACTCAGGGCCACAGCCCCTGGAGACAAAGACCGGCCCTTTTCCCTGGGAAAGAAAAGTGGCCAGCCCAGGTTCCTGATGTCAGTTTGTAGGGTTCCCTTAGGACTTTCAGGGCAGCACAGGTTTGAGGTGGGGGCAGGTTGGGTCTGGGACATATCCTCGTCCGTTCGGATATTTTGCAGGCAGCCGGCCACTCAGGGCCACTCAGGGCCACAGCCCCTGGAGACAAAGACCGGCCCTTTTCCCTGGGAAAGAAAAGTGGCCAGCCCAGGTTCCTGATATCAGTTTGTAGGGTTCCCTTGGGACTGTCAGGGCAGCACAGGTTTGAGGTGGGGGCAGGTTGGGTCTGGGACATATCCTCGTCCATTCGGATATTTTGCAGGCAGCCGGCCACTCAGGGCCACAGCCCCTGGAGACAAAGACCGGCCCTTTTCCCTGGGAAAGAAAAGTGGCCAGCCCAGGTTCCTGATGTCAGTTTGTAGGGTTCCCTTAGGACTTTCAGGGCAGCACAGGTTTGAGGTGGGGGCAGGTTGGGTCTGGGACATATCCTCGTCCGTTCGGATATTTTGCAGGCAGCCGGCCACTCAGGGCCACAGTCCCTGGAGACAAAGACCGGCCCTTTTCCCTGGGAAAGAAAAGTGGCCAGCCCAGGTTCCTGATGTCAGTTTGTAGGGTTCCCTTAGGACTTTCAGGGCAGCACAGGTTTGAGGTGGGGGCAGGTTGGGTCTGGGACATATCCTCGTCCGTTCGGATATTTTGCAGGCAGCCGGCCACTCAGGGCCACTCAGGGCCACAGCCCCTGGAGACAAAGACCGGCCCTTTTCCCTGGGAAAGAAAAGTGGCCAGCCCAGGTTCCTGATGTCAGTTTGTAGGGTTCCCTTAGGACTTTCAGGGCAGCACAGGTTTGAGGTGGGGGCAGGTTGGGTCTGGGACATATCCTCGTCCGTTCGGATATTTTGCAGGCAGCCGGCCACTCAGGGCCACAGCCCCTGGAGACAAAGACCGGCCCTTTTCCCTGGGAAAGAAAAGTGGCCAGCCCAGGTTCCTGATGTCAGTTTGTAGGGTTCCCTTAGGACTTTCAGGGCAGCACAGGTTTGAGGTGGGGGCAGGTTGGGTCTGGGACATATCCTCGTCCGTTCGGATATTTTGCAGGCAGCCGGCCACTCACGGCCACTCAGGGCCACAGCCCCTGGAGACAAAGACCGGCCCTTTTCCCTGGGAAAGAAAAGTGGCCAGCCCAGGTTCCTGATGTCAGTTTGTAGGGTTCCCTTAGGACTTTCAGGGCAGCACAGGTTTGAGGTGGGGGCAGGTTGGGTCTGGGACATATCCTCGTCCGTTCGGATATTTTGCAGGCAGCCGGCCACTCACGGCCACTCAGGGCCACAGCCCCTGGAGACAAAGACCGGCCCTTTTCCCTGGGAAAGAAAAGTGGCCAGCCCAGGTTCCTGATGTCAGTTTGTAGGGTTCCCTTAGGACTTTCAGGGCAGCACAGGTTTGAGGTGGGGGCAGGTTGGGTCTGGGACATATCCTCGTCCGTTCGGATATTTTGCAGGCAGCCGGCCACTCAGGGCCACAGCCCCTGGAGACAAAGACCGGCCCTTTTCCCTGGGAAAGAAAAGTGGCCAGCCCAGGTTCCTGATGTCAGTTTGTAGGGTTCCCTTAGGACTTTCAGGGCAGCACAGGTTTGAGGTGGGGGCAGGTTGGGTCTGGGACATATCCTCGTCCGTTCGGATATTTTGCAGGCAGCCGGCCACTCAGGGCCACAGCCCCTGGAGACAAAGACCGGCCCTTTTCCCTGGGAAAGAAAAGTGGCCAGCCCAGGTTCCTGATGTCAGTTTGTAGGGTTCCCTTGGGACTGTCAGGGCAGCACAGGTTTGAGGTGGGGGCAGGTTGGGTCTGGGACATATCCTCGTCCGTTCGGATATTTTGCAGGCAGCCGGCCACTCAGGGCCACAGCCCCTGGAGACAAAGACCGGCCCTTTTCCCTGGGAAAGAAAAGTGGCCAGCCCAGGTTCCTGATATCAGTTTGTAGGGTTCCCTTAGGACTTTCAGGGCAGCACAGGTTTGAGGTGGGGGCAGGTTGGGTCTGGGACATATCCTCGTCCGTTCGGATATTTTGCAGGCAGCCGGCCACTCAGGGCCACAGCCCCTGGAGACAAAGACCGGCCCTTTTCCCTGGGAAAGAAAAGTGGCCAGCCCAGGTTCCTGATGTCAGTTTGTAGGGTTCCCTTAGGACTTTCAGGGCAGCACAGGTTTGAGGTGGGGGCAGGTTGGGTCTGGGACATATCCTCGTCCGTTCGGATATTTTGCAGGCAGCCGGCCACTCAGGGCCACAGCCCCTGGAGACAAAGACCGGCCCTTTTCCCTGGGAAAGAAAAGTGGCCAGCCCAGGTTCCTGATGTCAGTTTGTAGGGTTCCCTTAGGACTTTCAGGGCAGCACAGGTTTGAGGTGGGGGCAGGTTGGGTCTGGGACATATCCTCGTCCGTTCGGATATTTTGCAGGCAGCCGGCCACTCAGGGCCACAGCCCCTGGAGACAAAGACCGGCCCTTTTCCCTGGGAAAGAAAAGTGGCCAGCCCAGCTTCCTGATGTCAGTTTGTAGGGTTCCCTTAGGACTTTCAGGGCAGCACAGGTTTGAGGTGGGGGCAGGTTGGGTCTGGGACATATCCTCGTCCGTTCGGATATTTTGCAGGCAGCCGGCCACTCAGGGCCACTCAGGGCCACAGCCCCTGGAGACAAAGACCGGCCCTTTTCCCTGGGAAAGAAAAGTGGCCAGCCCAGGTTCCTGATGTCAGTTTGTAGGGTTCCCTTAGGACTTTCAGGGCAGCACAGGTTTGAGGTGGGGGCAGGTTGGGTCTGGGACATATCCTCGTCCGTTCGGATATTTTGCAGGCAGCCGGCCACTCAGGGCCACAGCCCCTGGAGACAAAGACCGGCCCTTTTCCCTGGGAAAGAAAAGTGGCCAGCCCAGGTTCCTGATGTCAGTTTGTAGGGTTCCCTTAGGACTTTCAGGGCAGCACAGGTTTGAGGTGGGGGCAGGTTGGGTCTGGGACATATCCTCGTCCGTTCGGATATTTTGCAGGCAGCCGGCCACTCAGGGCCACAGTCCCTGGAGACAAAGACCGGCCCTTTTCCCTGGGAAAGAAAAGTGGCCAGCCCAGGTTCCTGATGTCAGTTTGTAGGGTTCCCTTAGGACTTTCAGGGCAGCACAGGTTTGAGGTGGGGGCAGGTTGGGTCTGGGACATATCCTCGTCCGTTCGGATATTTTGCAGGCAGCCGGCCACTCAGGGCCACTCAGGGCCACAGCCCCTGGAGGCAAAGACCGGCCCTTTTCCCTGGGAAAGAAAGGTGGCCAGCCCAGGTTCCTGATGTCAGTTTGTAGGGTTCCCTTAGGACTTTCAGGGCAGCACAGGTTTGAGGTGGGGGCAGGTTGGGTCTGGGACATATCCTCGTCCGTTCGGATATTTTGCAGGCAGCCGGCCACTCAGGGCCACAGCCCCTGGAGACAAAGACCAGCCCTTTTCCCTGGGAAAGAAAAGTGGCCAGCCCAGGTTCCTGATGTCAGTTTGTAGGGTTCCCTTAGGACTTTCAGGGCAGCACAGGTTTGAGGTGGGGGCAGGTTGGGTCTGGGACATATCCTCGTCCGTTCGGATATTTTGCAGGCAGCCGGCCACTCAGGGCCACTCAGGGCCACAGCCCCTGGAGACAAAGACCGGCCCTTTTCCCTGGGAAAGAAAAGTGGCCAGCCCAGGTTCCTGATGTCAGTTTGTAGGGTTCCCTTAGGACTTTCAGGGCAGCACAGGTTTGAGGTGGGGCAGGTTGGGTCTGGGACATATCCTCGTCCGTTCGGATATTTTGCAGGCAGCCGGCCACTCAGGGCCACTCAGGGCCACAGCCCCTGGAGACAAAGACCGGCCCTTTTCCCTGGGAAAGAAAAGTGGCCAGCCCAGGTTCCTGATGTCAGTTTGTAGGGTTCCCTTAGGACTTTCAGGGCAGCACAGGTTTGAGGTGGGGGCAGGTTGGGTCTGGGACATATCCTCGTCCGTTCGGATATTTTGCAGGCAGCCGGCCACTCAGGGCCACTCAGGGCCACAGCCCCTGGAGACAAAGACCGGCCCTTTTCCCTGGGAAAGAAAAAGTGGCCAGCCCAGGTTCCTGATATCAGTTTGTAGGGTTCCCTTGGGACTGTCAGGGCAGCACAGGTTTGAGGTGGGGGCAGGTTGGGTCTGGGACATATCCTCGTCCGTTCGGATATTTTGCAGGCAGCCGGCCACTCAGGGCCACAGCCCCTGGAGACAAAGACCAGCCCTTTTCCCTGGGAAAGAAAAGTGGCCAGCCCAGGTTCCTGATGTCAGTTTGTAGGGTTCCCTTAGGACTTTCAGGGCAGCACAGGTTTGAGGTGGGGGCAGGTTGGGTCTGGGACATATCCTCGTCCGTTCGGATATTTTGCAGGCAGCCGGCCACTCAGGGCCACTCAGGGCCACAGCCCCTGGAGACAAAGACCGGCCCTTTTCCCTGGGAAAGAAAAGTGGCCAGCCCAGGTTCCTGATGTCAGTTTGTAGGGTTTCCCTTAGGACTTTCAGGGCAGCACAGGTTTGAGGTGGGGGCAGGTTGGGTCTGGGACATATCCTCGTCCGTTCGGATATTTTGCAGGCAGCCGGCCACTCAGGGCCACTCAGGGCCACAGCCCCTGGAGACAAAGACCGGCCCTTTTCCCTGGGAAAGAAAAGTGGCCAGCCCAGGTTCCTGATGTCAGTTTGTAGGGTTCCCTTAGGACTTTCAGGGCAGCACAGGTTTGAGGTGGGGGCAGGTTGGGTCTGGGACATATCCTCGTCCGTTCGGATATTTTGCAGGCAGCCGGCCACTCAGGGCCACTCAGGGCCACAGCCCCTGGAGACAAAGACCGGCCCTTTTCCCTGGGAAAGAAAAGTGGCCAGCCCAGGTTCCTGATATCAGTTTGTAGGGTTCCCTTGGGACTGTCAGGGCAGCACAGGTTTGAGGTGGGGGCAGGTTGGGTCTGGGACATATCCTCGTCCGTTCGGATATTTTGCAGGCAGCCGGCCACTCAGGGCCACAGCCCCTGGTGACAAAGACCGGCCCTTTTCCCTGGGAAAGAAAAGTGGCCAGCCCAGGTTCCTGATGTCAGTTTGTAGGGTTCCCTTAGGACTTTCAGGGCAGCACAGGTTTGAGGTGGGGGCAGGTTGGGTCTGGGACATATCCTCGTCCGTTCGGATATTTTGCAGGCAGCCGGCCACTCAGGGCCACAGTCCCTGGAGACAAAGACCGGCCCTTTTCCCTGGGAAAGAAAAGTGGCCAGCCCAGGTTCCTGATGTCAGTTTGTAGGGTTCCCTTAGGACTTTCAGGGCAGCACAGGTTTGAGGTGGGGGCAGGTTGGGTCTGGGGACATATCCTCGTCCGTTCGGATATTTTGCAGGCAGCCGGCCACTCAGGGCCACTCAGGGCCACAGCCCCTGGAGACAAAGACCGGCCCTTTTCCCTGGGAAAGAAAAGTGGCCAGCCCAGGTTCCTGATGTCAGTTTGTAGGGTTCCCTTAGGACTTTCAGGGCAGCACAGGTTTGAGGTGGGGGCAGGTTGGGTCTGGGACATATCCTCGTCCGTTCGGATATTTTGCAGGCAGCCGGCCACTCAGGGCCACAGCCCCTGGAGACAAAGACCGGCCCTTTTTCCCTGGGAAAGAAAAGTGGCCAGCCCAGGTTCCTGATGTCAGTTTGTAGGGTTCCCTTAGGACTTTCAGGGCAGCACAGGTTTGAGGTGGGGGCAGGTTGGGTCTGGGACATATCCTCGTCCGTTCGGATATTTTGCAGGCAGCCGGCCACTCACGGCCACTCAGGGCCACAGCCCCTGGAGACAAAGACCGGCCCTTTTCCCTGGAAAGAAAAGTGGCCAGCCCAGGTTCCTGATGTCAGTTTGTAGGGTTCCCTTAGGACTTTCAGGGCAGCACAGGTTTGAGGTGGGGGCAGGTTGGGTCTGGGACATATCCTCGTCCGTTCGGATATTTTGCAGGCAGCCGGCCACTCAGGGCCACTCAGGGCCACAGCCCCTGGAGACAAAGACCGGCCCTTTTCCCTGGGAAAGAAAAGTGGCCAGCCCAGGTTCCTGATGTCAGTTTGTAGGGTTCCCTTAGGACTTTCAGGGCAGCACAGGTTTGAGGTGGGGGCAGGTTGGGTCTGGGACATATCCTCGTCCGTTCGGATATTTTGCAGGCAGCCGGCCACTCAGGCCACAGCCCCTGGAGACAAAGACCGGCCCTTTTCCCTGGGAAAGAAAAGTGGCCAGCCCAGGTTCCTGATGTCAGTTTGTAGGGTTCCCTTAGGACTTTCAGGGCAGCACAGGTTTGAGGTGGGGGCAGGTTGGGTCTGGGACATATCCTCGTCCGTTCGGATATTTTGCAGGCAGCCGGCCACTCACGGCCACTCAGGGCCACAGCCCCTGGAGACAAAGACCGGCCCTTTTCCCTGGGAAAGAAAGTGGCCAGCCCAGGTTCCTGATGTCAGTTTGTAGGGTTCCCTTAGGACTTTCAGGGCAGCACAGGTTTGAGGTGGGGGCAGGTTGGGTCTGGGACATATCCTCGTCCGTTCGGATATTTTGCAGGCAGCCGGCCACTCAGGGCCACAGCCCCTGGAGACAAAGACCGGCCCTTTTCCCTGGGAAAGAAAAGTGGCCAGCCCAGCTTCCTGATGTCAGTTTGTAGGGTTCCCTTAGGACTTTCAGGGCAGCACAGGTTTGAGGTGGGGGGCAGGTTGGGTCTGGGACATATCCTCGTCCGTTCGGATATTTTGCAGGCAGCCGGCCACTCACGGCCACTCAGGGCCACAGCCCCTGGAGACAAAGACCAGCCCTTTTCCCTGGGAAAGAAAAGTGGCCAGCCCAGGTTCCTGATGTCAGTTTGTAGGGTTCCCTTAGGACTTTCAGGGCAGCACAGGTTTGAGGTGGGGGCAGGTTGGGTCTGGGACATATCCTCGTCCGTTCGGATATTTTTGCAGGCAGCCGGCCACTCAGGGCCACAGCCCCTGGAGACAAAGACCGGCCCTTTTCCTGGGAAAGAAAAGTGGCCAGCCCAGGTTCCTGATGTCAGTTTGTAGGGTTCCCTTAGGACTTTCAGGGCAGCACAGGTTTGAGGTGGGGCAGGTTGGGTCTGGGACATATCCTCGTCCGTTCGGATATTTTGCAGGCAGCCGGCCACTCAGGGCCACAGTCCCTGGAGACAAAGACCGCCCTTTTCCCTGGGAAAGAAAAGTGGCCAGCCCAGGTTCCTGATGTCAGTTTGTAGGGTTCCCTTAGGACTTTCAGGGCAGCACAGGTTTGAGGTGGGGGCAGGTTGGGTCTGGGACATATCCTCGTCCGTTCGGATATTTTGCAGGCAGCCGGCCACTCAGGGCCACTCAGGGCCACAGCCCCTGGAGGCAAAGACCGGCCCTTTTCCCTGGGAAAGAAAAGTGGCCAGCCAGGTTCCTGATGTCAGTTTGTAGGGTTCCCTTAGGACTTTCAGGGCAGCACAGGTTTGAGGTGGGGGCAGGTTGGGTCTGGGACATATCCTCGTCCGTTCGGATATTTTGCAGGCAGCCGGCCACTCAGGGCCACAGCCCCTGGAGACAAAGACCGGCCCTTTTCCCTGGGAAAGAAAAGTGGCCAGCCCAGGTTCCTGATGTCAGTTTGTAGGGTTCCCTTAGGACTTTCAGGGCAGCACAGGTTTGAGGTGGGGGCAGGTTGGGTCTGGGACATATCCTCGTCCGTTCGGATATTTTGCAGGCAGCCGGCCACTCACGGCCACTCAGGGCCACAGCCCCTGGAGACAAAGACCGGCCCTTTTCCCTGGGAAAGAAAAGTGGCCAGCCCAGGTTCCTGATGTCAGTTTGTAGGGTTCCCTTAGGACTTTCAGGGCAGCACAGGTTTGAGGTGGGGGCAGGTTGGGTCTGGGACATATCCTCGTCCGTTCGGATATTTTGCAGGCAGCCGGCCACTCACGGCCACTCAGGGCCACAGCCCCTGGAGACAAAGACCGGCCCTTTTCCCTGGGAAAGAAAAGTGGCCAGCCCAGGTTCCTGATGTCAGTTTGTAGGGTTCCCTTAGGACTTTCAGGGCAGCACAGGTTGAGGTGGGGGCAGGTTGGGTCTGGGACATATCCTCGGTCCGTTCGGATATTTTGCAGGCAGCCGGCCACTCAGGGCACTCAGGGCCACAGCCCCTGGAGACAAAGACCGGCCCTTTTCCCTGGGAAAGAAAAGTGGCCAGCCCAGGTTCCTGATATCAGTTTGTAGGGTTCCCTTGGGACTGTCAGGGCAGCACAGGTTTGAGGTGGGGGCAGGTTGGGTCTGGGACATATCCTCGTCCGTTCGGATATTTTGCAGGCAGCCGGCCACTCAGGGCCACAGCCCCTGGAGACAAAGACCGGCCCTTTTCCCTGGGAAAGAAAAGTGGCCAGCCCAGGTTCCTGATGTCAGTTTGTAGGGTTCCCTTAGGACTTTCAGGGCAGCACAGGTTTGAGGTGGGGGCAGGTTGGGTCTGGGACATATCCTCGTCCGTTCGGATATTTTGCAGGCAGCCGGCCACTCAGGGCCACAGCCCCTGGAGACAAAGGACCGGCCCTTTTCCCTGGGAAAGAAAAGTGGCCAGCCCAGCTTCCTGATGTCAGTTTGTAGGGTTCCCTTAGGACTTTCAGGGCAGCACAGGTTTGAGGTGGGGGCAGGTTGGGTCTGGGACATATCCTCGTCCGTTCGGATATTTTGCAGGCAGCCGGCCACTCACGGCCACTCAGGGCCACAGCCCCTGGAGACAAAGACCAGCCCTTTTCCCTGGGAAAGAAAAGTGGCCAGCCCAGGTTCCTGATGTCAGTTTGTAGGGTTCCCTTAGGACTTTCAGGGCAGCACAGGTTTGAGGTGGGGGCAGGTTGGGTCTGGGACATATCCTCGTCCGTTCGGATATTTTGCAGGCAGCCGGCCACTCAGGGCCACAGCCCCTGGAGACAAAGACCGCCCTTTTCCTGGGAAAGAAAAGTGGCCAGCCCAGGTTCCTGATGTCAGTTTGTAGGGTTCCCTTAGGACTTTCAGGGCAGCACAGGTTTGAGGTGGGGGCAGGTTGGGTCTGGGACATATCCTCGTCCGTTCGGATATTTTGCAGGCAGCCGGCCACTCAGGGCCACAGTCCCTGGAGACAAAGACCGGCCCTTTTCCTGGGAAAGAAAAGTGGCCAGCCCAGGTTCCTGATGTCAGTTTGTAGGGTTCCCTTAGGACTTTCAGGGCAGCACAGGTTTGAGGTGGGGGCAGGTTGGGTCTGGGACATATCCTCGTCCGTTCGGATATTTTGCAGGCAGCCGGCCACTCAGGGCCACTCAGGGCCACAGCCCCTGGAGGCAAAGACCGGCCCTTTTCCCTGGGAAAGAAAAGTGGCCAGCCCAGGTTCCTGATGTCAGTTTGTAGGGTTCCCTTAGGACTTTCAGGGCAGCACAGGTTTGAGGTGGGGGCAGGTTGGGTCTGGGACATATCCTCGTCCGTTCGGATATTTTGCAGGCAGCCGGCCACTCAGGGCCACAGCCCCTGGAGACAAAGACCGGCCCTTTTCCCTGGGAAAGAAAAGTGGCCAGCCCAGGTTCCTGATGTCAGTTTGTAGGGTTCCCTTAGGACTTTCAGGGCAGCACAGGTTTGAGGTGGGGGCAGGTTGGGTCTGGGACATATCCTCGTCCGTTCGGATATTTTGCAGGCAGCCGGCCACTCACGGCCACTCAGGGCCACAGCCCCTGGAGACAAAGACCGGCCCTTTTCCCTGGGAAAGAAAAGTGGCCAGCCCAGGTTCCTGATGTCAGTTTGTAGGGTTCCCTTAGGACTTTCAGGGCAGCACAGGTTTGAGGTGGGGGCAGGTTGGGTCTGGGACATATCCTCGTCCGTTCGGATATTTTGCAGGCAGCCGGCCACTCACGGCCACTCAGGGCCACAGCCCCTGGAGACAAAGACCGGCCCTTTTCCCTGGGAAAGAAAAGTGGCCAGCCCAGGTTCCTGATGTCAGTTTGTAGGGTTCCCTTAGGACTTTCAGGGCAGCACAGGTTTGAGGTGGGGGCAGGTTGGGTCTGGGACATATCCTCGTCCGTTCGGATATTTTGCAGGCAGCCGGCCACTCAGGGCCACTCAGGGCCACAGCCCCTGGAGACAAAGACCGGCCCTTTTCCCTGGGAAAGAAAAGTGGCCAGCCCAGGTTCCTGATATCAGTTTGTAGGGTTCCCTTGGGACTGTCAGGGCAGCACAGGTTTGAGGTGGGGGCAGGTTGGGTCTGGGACATATCCTCGTCCGTTCGGATATTTTGCAGGCAGCCGGCCACTCAGGGCCACAGCCCCTGGAGACAAAGACCGGCCCTTTTCCCTGGGAAAGAAAAGTGGCCAGCCCAGGTTCCTGATGTCAGTTTGTAGGGTTCCCTTAGGACTTTCAGGGCAGCACAGGTTTGAGGTGGGGGCAGGTTGGGTCTGGGACATATCCTCGTCCGTTCGGATATTTTGCAGGCAGCCGGCCACTCAGGGCCACAGTCCCTGGAGACAAAGACCGGCCCTTTTCCCTGGGAAAGAAAAGTGGCCAGCCCAGGTTCCTGATGTCAGTTTGTAGGGTTCCCTTAGGACTTTCAGGGCAGCACAGGTTTGAGGTGGGGGCAGGTTGGGTCTGGGACATATCCTCGTCCGTTCGGATATTTTGCAGGCAGCCGGCCACTCAGGGCCACTCAGGGCCACAGCCCCTGGAGACAAAGACCGGCCCTTTTCCCTGGGAAAGAAAAGTGGCCAGCCCAGGTTCCTGATGTCAGTTTGTAGGGTTCCCTTAGGACTTTCAGGGCAGCACAGGTTTGAGGTGGGGGCAGGTTGGGTCTGGGACATATCCTCGTCCGTTCGGATATTTTGCAGGCAGCCGGCCACTCAGGGCCACAGCCCCTGGAGACAAAGACCGGCCCTTTTCCCTGGGAAAGAAAAGTGGCCAGCCCAGGTTCCTGATGTCAGTTTGTAGGGTTCCCTTAGGACTTTCAGGGCAGCACAGGTTTGAGGTGGGGGCAAGGTTGGGTCTGGGACATATCCTCGTCCGTTCGGATATTTTGCAGGCAGCCGGCCACTCACGGCCACTCAGGGCCACAGCCCCTGGAGACAAAGACCGGCCCTTTTCCCTGGGAAAGAAAAGTGGCCAGCCCAGGTTCCTGATGTCAGTTTGTAGGGTTCCCTTAGGACTTTCAGGGCAGCACAGGTTTGAGGTGGGGGCAGGTTGGGTCTGGGACATATCCTCGTCCGTTCGGATATTTTGCAGGCAGCCGGCCACTCAGGGCCACTCAGGGCCACAGCCCCTGGAGACAAAGACCGGCCCTTTTCCCTGGAAAGAAAAGTGGCCAGCCCAGGTTCCTGATGTCAGTTTGTAGGGTTCCCTTAGGACTTTCAGGGCAGCACAGGTTTGAGGTGGGGGCAGGTTGGGTCTGGGACATATCCTCGTCCGTTCGGATATTTTGCAGGCAGCCGGCCACTCAGGGCACAGCCCCTGGAGACAAAGACCGGCCCTTTTCCCTGGGAAAGAAAAGTGGCCAGCCCAGGTTCCTGATGTCAGTTTGTAGGGTTCCCTTAGGACTTTCAGGGCAGCACAGGTTTGAGGTGGGGGCAGGTTGGGTCGGTCTGGGACATATCCTCGTCCGTTCGGATATTTTGCAGGCAGCCGGCCACTCACGGCCACTCAGGGCCACAGCCCCTGGAGACAAAGACCGGCCCTTTTCCCTGGGAAAGAAAAGTGGCCAGCCCAGGTTCCTGATGTCAGTTTGTAGGGTTCCCTTAGGACTTTCAGGGCAGCACAGGTTTGAGGTGGGGGCAGGTTGGGTCTGGGACATATCCTCGTCCGTTCGGATATTTTGCAGGCAGCCGGCCACTCAGGGCCACAGCCCCTGGAGACAAAGACCGGCCCTTTTCCCTGGGAAAGAAAAGTGGCCAGCCCAGCTTCCTGATGTCAGTTTGTAGGGTTCCCTTAGGACTTTCAGGGCAGCACAGGTTTGAGGTGGGGGCAGGTTGGGTCTGGGACATATCCTCGTCCGTTCGGATATTTTGCAGGCAGCCGGCCACTCAGGGCCACTCAGGGCCACAGCCCCTGGAGACAAAGACCGGCCCTTTTCCCTGGGAAAGAAAAGTGGCCAGCCCAGGTTCCTGATGTCAGTTTGTAGGGTTCCCTTAGGACTTTCAGGGCAGCACAGGTTTGAGGTGGGGGCAGGTTGGGTCTGGGACATATCCTCGTCCGTTCGGATATTTTGCAGGCAGCCGGCCACTCAGGGCCACAGCCCCTGGAGACAAACACCGGCCCTTTTCCCTGGGAAAGAAAAGTGGCCAGCCCAGGTTCCTGATGTCAGTTTGTAGGGTTCCCTTAGGACTTTCAGGGCAGCACAGGTTTGAGGTGGGGGCAGGTTGGGTCTGGGACATATCCTCGTCCGTTCGGATATTTTGCAGGCAGCCGGCCACTCAGGGCCACTCAGGGCCACAGCCCCTGGAGACAAAGACCGGCCCTTTTCCCTGGGAAAGAAAAGTGGCCAGCCCAGGTTCCTGATGTCAGTTTGTAGGGTTCCCTTAGGACTTTCAGGGCAGCACAGGTTTGAGGTGGGGGCAGGTTGGGTCTGGGACATATCCTCGTCCGTTCGGATATTTTGCAGGCAGCCGGCCACTCAGGGCCACTCAGGGCCACAGCCCCTGGAGACAAAGACCGGCCCTTTTCCCTGGGAAAGAAAAGTGGCCAGCCCAGGTTCCTGATATCAGTTTGTAGGGTTCCCTTGGGACTGTCAGGGCAGCACAGGTTTGAGGTGGGGGCAGGTTGGGTCTGGGACATATCCTCGTCCGTTCGGATATTTTGCAGGCAGCCGGCCACTCAGGGCCACAGCCCCTGGAGACAAAGACCGGCCCTTTTCCCTGGGAAAGAAAAGTGGCCAGCCCAGGTTCCTGATGTCAGTTTGTAGGGTTCCCTTAGGACTTTCAGGGCAGCACAGGTTTGAGGTGGGGGCAGGTTGGGTCTGGGACATATCCTCGTCCGTTCGGATATTTTGCAGGCAGCCGGCCACTCAGGGCCACAGTCCCTGGAGACAAAGACCGGCCCTTTTCCCTGGGAAAGAAAAGTGGCCAGCCCAGGTTCCTGATGTCAGTTTGTAGGGTTCCCTTAGGACTTTCAGGGCAGCACAGGTTTGAGGTGGGGGCAGGTTGGGTCTGGGACATATCCTCGTCCGTTCGGATATTTTGCAGGCAGCCGGCCACTCACGGCCACTCAGGGCCACAGCCCCTGGAGACAAAGACCGGCCCTTTTCCCTGGGAAAGAAAAGTGGCCAGCCCAGGTTCCTGATGTCAGTTTGTAGGGTTCCCTTAGGACTTTCAGGGCAGCACAGGTTTGAGGTGGGGGCAGGTTGGGTCTGGGACATATCCTCGTCCGTTCGGATATTTTGCAGGCAGCCGGCCACTCAGGGCCACTCAGGGCCACAGCCCCTGGAGACAAAGACCGGCCCTTTTCCCTGGGAAAGAAAAGTGGCCAGCCCAGGTTCCTGATGTCAGTTTGTAGGGTTCCCTTAGGACTTTCAGGGCAGCACAGGTTTGAGGTGGGGGCAGGTTGGGTCTGGGACATATCCTCGTCCGTTCGGATATTTTGCAGGCAGCCGGCCACTCAGGGCCACTCAGGGCCACAGCCCCTGGAGACAAAGACCGGCCCTTTTCCCTGGGAAAGAAAAGTGGCCAGCCCAGGTTCCTGATGTCAGTTTGTAGGGTTCCCTTAGGACTTTCAGGGCAGCACAGGTTTGAGGTGGGGGCAGGTTGGGTCTGGGACATATCCTCGTCCGTTCGGATATTTTGCAGGCAGCCGGCCACTCAGGGCCACTCAGGGCCACAGCCCCTGGAGACAAAGACCGGCCCTTTTCCCTGGGAAAGAAAAGTGGCCAGCCCAGGTTCCTGATATCAGTTTGTAGGGTTCCCTTGGGACTGTCAGGGCAGCACAGGTTTGAGGTGGGGGCAGGTTGGGTCTGGGACATATCCTCGTCCGTTCGGATATTTTGCAGGCAGCCGGCCACTCAGGGCCACAGCCCCTGGAGACAAAGACCGGCCCTTTTCCCTGGGAAAGAAAAGTGGCCAGCCCAGGTTCCTGATGTCAGTTTGTAGGGTTCCCTTAGGACTTTCAGGGCAGCACAGGTTTGAGGTGGGGGCAGGTTGGGTCTGGGACATATCCTCGTCCGTTCGGATATTTTGCAGGCAGCCGGCCACTCAGGGCCACAGTCCCTGGAGACAAAGACCGGCCCTTTTCCCTGGGAAAGAAAAGTGGCCAGCCCAGGTTCCTGATGTCAGTTTGTAGGGTTCCCTTAGGACTTTCAGGGCAGCACAGGTTTGAGGTGGGGGCAGGTTGGGTCTGGGACATATCCTCGTCCGTTCGGATATTTTGCAGGCAGCCGGCCACTCAGGGCCACTCAGGGCCACAGCCCCTGGAGACAAAGACCGGCCCTTTTCCCTGGGAAAGAAAAGTGGCCAGCCCAGGTTCCTGATGTCAGTTTGTAGGGTTCCCTTAGGACTTTCAGGGCAGCACAGGTTTGAGGTGGGGGCAGGTTGGGTCTGGGACATATCCTCGTCCGTTCGGATATTTTGCAGGCAGCCGGCCACTCAGGGCCACAGCCCCTGGAGACAAAGACCGGCCCTTTTCCCTGGGAAAGAAAAGTGGCCAGCCCAGGTTCCTGATGTCAGTTTGTAGGGTTCCCTTAGGACTTTCAGGGCAGCACAGGTTTGAGGTGGGGGCAGGTTGGGTCTGGGACATATCCTCGTCCGTTCGGATATTTTGCAGGCAGCCGGCCACTCACGGCCACTCAGGGCCACAGCCCCTGGAGACAAAGACCGGCCCTTTTCCCTGGGAAAGAAAAGTGGCCAGCCCAGGTTCCTGATGTCAGTTTGTAGGGTTCCCTTAGGACTTTCAGGGCAGCACAGGTTTGAGGTGGGGGCAGGTTGGGTCTGGGACATATCCTCGTCCGTTCGGATATTTTGCAGGCAGCCGGCCACTCAGGGCCACTCAGGGCCACAGCCCCTGGAGACAAAGACCGGCCCTTTTCCCTGGGAAAGAAAAGTGGCCAGCCCAGGTTCCTGATGTCAGTTTGTAGGGTTCCCTTAGGACTTTCAGGGCAGCACAGGTTTGAGGTGGGGGCAGGTTGGGTCTGGGACATATCCTCGTCCGTTCGGATATTTTGCAGGCAGCCGGCCACTCAGGGCCACAGCCCCTGGAGACAAAGACCGGCCCTTTTCCCTGGGAAAGAAAAGTGGCCAGCCCAGGTTCCTGATGTCAGTTTGTAGGGTTCCCTTAGGACTTTCAGGGCAGCACAGGTTTGAGGTGGGGGCAGGTTGGGTCTGGGACATATCCTCGTCCGTTCGGATATTTTGCAGGCAGCCGGCCACTCACGGCCACTCAGGGCCACAGCCCCTGGAGACAAAGACCGGCCCTTTTCCCTGGGAAAGAAAAGTGGCCAGCCCAGGTTCCTGATGTCAGTTTGTAGGGTTCCCTTAGGACTTTCAGGGCAGCACAGGTTTGAGGTGGGGGCAGGTTGGGTCTGGGACATATCCTCGTCCGTTCGGATATTTTGCAGGCAGCCGGCCACTCAGGGCCACAGCCCCTGGAGACAAAGACCGGCCCTTTTCCCTGGGAAAGAAAAGTGGCCAGCCCAGCTTCCTGATGTCAGTTTGTAGGGTTCCCTTAGGACTTTCAGGGCAGCACAGGTTTGAGGTGGGGGCAGGTTGGGTCTGGGACATATCCTCGTCCGTTCGGATATTTTGCAGGCAGCCGGCCACTCAGGGACACTCAGCCGGCCACAGCCCCTGGAGACAAAGACCGGCCCTTTTCCCTGGGAAAGAAAAGTGGCCAGCCCAGGTTCCTGATGTCAGTTTGTAGGGTTCCCTTAGGATTTCAGGGCAGCACAGGTTTGAGGTGGGGGCAGGTTGGGTCTGGGACATATCCTCGTCCGTTCGGATATTTTGCAGGCAGCCGGCCACTCAGGGCCACAGCCCCTGGAGACAAAGACCGGCCCTTTTCCCTGGGAAAGAAAAGTGGCCAGCCCAGGTTCCTGATGTCAGTTTGTAGGGTTCCCTTAGGACTTTCAGGGCAGCACAGGTTTGAGGTGGGGGCAGGTTGGGTCTGGGACATATCCTCGTCCGTTCGGATATTTTGCAGGCAGCCGGCCACTCAGGGCCACTCAGCCGGCCACAGCCCCTGGAGACAAAGACCCGGCCCTTTTCCCTGGGAAAGAAAGTGGCCAGCCCAGGTTCCTGATGTCAGTTTGTAGGGTTCCCTTAGACTTTCAGGGCAGCACAGGTTTGAGGTGGGGGCAGGTTGGGTCTGGGACATATCCTCGTCCGTTCGGATATTTTGCAGGCAGCCGGCCACTCACGGCCACTCAGGGCCACAGCCCCTGGAGACAAAGACCGGCCCTTTTCCCTGGGAAAGAAAAGGTGGCCAGCCCAGGTTCCTGATGTCAGTTTGTAGGGTTCCCTTAGGACTTTCAGGCAGCACAGGTTTGAGGTGGGGGCAGGTTGGGTCTGGGACATATCCTCGTCCGTTCGGATATTTTGCAGGCAGCCGGCCACTCAGGGCCACAGCCCCTGGAGACAAAGACCGGCCCTTTTCCCTGGGAAAGAAAAGTGGCCAGCCCAGGTTCCTGATGTCAGTTTGTAGGGTTCCCTTAGGACTTTCAGGGCAGCACAGGTTTGAGGTGGGGGCAGGTTGGGTCTGGGACATATCCTCGTCGTTCGGATATTTTGCAGGCAGCCGGCACTCACGGCCACTCAGGGCCACAGCCCCTGGAGACAAAGACCGGCCCTTTTCCTGGGAAAGAAAAGTGGCCAGCCCAGCTTCCTGATGTCAGTTTTGTAGGGTTCCCTTAGGACTTTCAGGGCAGCACAGGTTTGAGGTGGGGGCAGGTTGGGTCTGGGACATATCCTCGTCCGTTCGGATATTTTGCAGGCAGCCGGCCACTCAGGGCCACTCAGGGCCACAGCCCTGGAGACAAAGACCGGCCCTTTTCCCTGGGAAAGAAAAGTGGCCAGCCCAGGTTCCTGATGTCAGTTTGTAGGGTTCCCTTAGGACTTTCAGGGCAGCACAGGTTTGAGGTGGGGGCAGGTTGGGTCTGGGACATATCCTCGTCCGTTCGGATATTTTGCAGGCAGCCGGCCACTCAGGGCCACAGCCCCTGGAGACAAAGACCGGCCCTTTTCCCTGGGAAAGAAAAGTGGCCAGCCCAGGTTCCTGATGTCAGTTTGTAGGGTTCCCTTAGGACTTTCAGGGCAGCACAGGTTTGAGGTGGGGGCAGGTTGGGTCTGGGACATATCCTCGTCCGTTCGGATATTTTGCAGGCAGCCGGCCACTCACGGCACTCAGGGCCACAGCCCCTGGAGACAAAGACCGGCCCTTTTCCCTGGGAAAGAAAAGTGGCCAGCCCAGGTTCCTGATGTCAGTTTGTAGGGTTCCCTTAGGACTTTCAGGGCAGCACAGGTTTGAGGTGGGGGCAGGTTGGGTCTGGGACATATCCTCGTCCGTTCGGATATTTTGCAGGCAGCCGGCCACTCAGGGCCACAGCCCCTGGAGACAAAGACCGGCCCTTTTCCCTGGGAAAGAAAAGTGGCCAGCCCAGGTTCCTGATGTCAGTTTGTAGGGTTCCCTTAGGACTTTCAGGGCAGCACAGGTTGAGGTGGGGGCAGGTTGGGTCTGGGACATATCCTCGTCCGTTCGGATATTTTGCAGGCAGCCGGCCACTCAGGGCCACTCAGGGCCACAGCCCCTGGAGACAAAGACCGGCCCTTTTCCCTGGGAAAGAAAAGTGGCCAGCCCAGGTTCCTGATGTCAGTTTGTAGGGTTCCCTTAGGACTTTCAGGGCAGCACAGGTTTGAGGTGGGGGCAGGTTGGGTCTGGGACATATCCTCGTCCGTTCGGATATTTTGCAGGCAGCCGGCCACTCAGGGCCACAGCCCCTGGAGACAAAGACCGGCCCTTTTCCCTGGGAAAGAAAAGTGGCCAGCCCAGGTTCCTGATGTCAGTTTGTAGGGTTCCCTTAGGACTTTCAGGGCAGCACAGGTTTGAGGTGGGGGCAGGTTGGGTCTGGGACATATCCTCGTCCGTTCGGATATTTTGCAGGCAGCCGGCCACTCACGGCCACTCAGGGCCACAGCCCCTGGAGACAAAGACCGGCCCTTTTCCCTGGGAAAGAAAAGTGGCCAGCCCAGGTTCCTGATGTCAGTTTGTAGGGTCCCTTAGGACTTTCAGGGCAGCACAGGTTTGAGGTGGGGGCAGGTTGGGTCTGGGACATATCCTCGTCCGTTCGGATATTTTGCAGGCAGCCGGCCACTCAGGGCCACTCAGGGCCACAGCCCCTGGAGACAAAGACCGGCCCTTTTCCCTGGGAAAGAAAAGTGGCCAGCCCAGGTTCCTGATGTCAGTTTGTAGGGTTCCCTTAGGACTTTCAGGGCAGCACAGGTTTGAGGTGGGGGCAGGTTGGGTCTGGGACATATCCTCGTCCGTTCGGATATTTTGCAGGCAGCCGGCCACTCAGGGCCACAGCCCCTGGAGACAAAGACCGGCCCTTTTCCCTGGGAAAGAAAAGTGGCCAGCCCAGGTTCCTGATGTCAGTTTGTAGGGTTCCCTTAGGACTTTCAGGGCAGCACAGGTTTGAGGTGGGGGCAGGTTGGGTCTGGGACATATCCTCGTCCGTTCGGATATTTTGCAGGCAGCCGGCCACTCAGGGCCACTCAGCCGGCCACAGCCCCTGGAGACAAAGACCGGCCCTTTTCCCTGGGAAAGAAAAGTGGCCAGCCCAGGTTCCTGATGTCAGTTTGTAGGGTTCCCTTAGGACTTTCAGGGCAGCACAGGTTTGAGGTGGGGGCAGGTTGGGTCTGGGACATATCCTCGTCCGTTCGGATATTTTGCAGGCAGCCGGCCACTCAGGGCCACAGCCCCTGGAGACAAAGACCGGCCCTTTTCCCTGGGAAAGAAAAGTGGCCAGCCCAGCTTCCTGATGTCAGTTTGTAGGGTTCCCTTAGGACTTTCAGGGCAGCACAGGTTTGAGGTGGGGGCAGGTTGGGTCTGGGACATATCCTCGTCCGTTCGGATATTTTGCAGGCAGCCGGCCACTCAGGGCCACTCAGGGCCACAGCCCCTGGAGACAAAGACCGGCCCTTTTCCCTGGGAAGAAAAGTGGCCAGCCCAGGTTCCTGATGTCAGTTTGTAGGGTTCCCTTAGGACTTTCAGGGCAGCACAGGTTTGAGGTGGGGGCAGGTTGGGTCTGGGACATATCCTCGTCCGTTCGGATATTTTGCAGGCAGCCGGCCACTCAGGGCCACAGCCCCTGGAGACAAAGACCGGCCCTTTTCCCTGGAAAGAAAAGTGGCCAGCCCAGGTTCCTGATGTCAGTTTGTAGGGTTCCCTTAGGACTTTCAGGGCAGCACAGGTTTGAGGTGGGGGCAGGTTGGGTCTGGGACATATCCTCGTCCGTTCGGATATTTTGCAGGCAGCCGGCCACTCAGGGCCACTCAGCCGGCCACAGCCCCTGGAGACAAAGACCGGCCCTTTTCCCTGGGAAAGAAAAGTGGCCAGCCCAGGTTCCTGATGTCAGTTTGTAGGGTTCCCTTAGACTTTCAGGGCAGCACAGGTTTGAGGTGGGGGCAGGTTGGGTCTGGGACATATCCTCGTCCGTTCGGATATTTTGCAGGCAGCCGGCCACTCAGGGCCACTCAGGGCCACAGCCCCTGGAGACAAAGACCGGCCCTTTTCCCTGGGAAAGAAAAGTGGCCAGCCCAGGTTCCTGATGTCAGTTTGTAGGGTTCCCTTAGGACTTTCAGGGCAGCACAGGTTTGAGGTGGGGCAGGTTGGGTCTGGGACATATCCTCGTCCGTTCGGATATTTTGCAGGCAGCCGGCCACTCAGGGCCACAGCCCCTGGAGACAAAGACCGGCCCTTTTCCCTGGGAAAGAAAAGTGGCCAGCCCAGGTTCCTGATGTCAGTTTGTAGGGTTCCCTTAGGACTTTCAGGGCAGCACAGGTTTGAGGTGGGGGCAGGTTGGGTCTGGGACATATCCTCGTCCGTTCGGATATTTTGCAGGCAGCCGGCCACTCAGGGCCACTCAGGGCCACAGCCCCTGGAGACAAAGACCGGCCCTTTTCCCTGGGAAAGAAAAGTGGCCAGCCCAGGTTCCTGATGTCAGTTTGTAGGGTTCCCTTAGGACTTTCAGGGCAGCACAGGTTTGAGGTGGGGGCAGGTTGGGTCTGGGACATATCCTCGTCCGTTCGGATATTTTGCAGGCAGCCGGCCACTCAGGGCCACAGCCCCTGGAGACAAAGACTGGCCCTTTTCTCTTGGAAAGAAAAGTGGCCAGCCCAGGTTCCTGATGTCAGTTTGTAGGGTTCCCTTAGGACTTTCAGGGCAGCACAGGTTTGAGGTGGGGGCAGGTTGGGTCTGGGACATATCCTCGTCCGTTCGGATATTTTGCAGGCAGCCGGCCACTCAGGGCCACAGCCCCTGGAGACAAAGACCGGCCCTTTTCCCTGGGAAAGAAAAGTGGCCAGCCCAGGTTCCTGATGTCAGTTTGTAGGGTTCCCTTAGGACTTTCAGGGCAGCACAGGTTTGAGGTGGGGGCAGGTTGGGTCTGGGACATATCCTCGTCCGTTCGGATATTTTGCAGGCAGCCGGCCACTCAGGGCCACAGCCCCTGGAGACAAAGACCGGCCCTTTTCCCTGGGAAAGAAAAGTGGCCAGCCCAGGTTCCTGATGTCAGTTTGTAGGGTTCCCTTAGGACTTTCAGGGCAGCACAGTTTGAGGTGGGGGCAGGTTGGTCTGGGACATATCCTCGTCCGTTCGGATATTTTGCAGGCAGCCGGCCACTCAGGGCCACAGCCCCTGGAGACAAAGACCGGCCCTTTTCCCTGGGAAAGAAAAGTGGCCAGCCCAGGTTCCTGATGTCAGTTTGTAGGGTTCCCTTAGGACTTTCAGGGCAGCACAGGTTTGAGGTGGGGGCAGGTTGGGTCTGGGACATATCCTCGTCCGTTCGGATATTTTGCAGGCAGCCGGCCACTCAGGGCCACAGCCCCTGGAGACAAAGACCGGCCCTTTTCCCTGGGAAAGAAAAGTGGCCAGCCCAGGTTCCTGATATCAGTTTGTAGGGTTCCCTTGGGACTGTCAGGGCAGCACAGGTTTGAGGTCCGGGGCAGGTTGGGTCTGGGACATATCCTCGTCCGTTCGGATATTTTGCAGGCAGCCGGCCACTCAGGGCCACAGCCCCTGGAGACAAAGACCGGCCCTTTTCCCTGGGAAAGAAAAGTGGCCAGCCCAGGTTCCTGATATCAGTTTGTAGGGTTCCCTTGGGACTGTCAGGGCAGCACAGGTTTGAGGTGGGGCAGGTTGGTTCTGGGACGTATCCTCGTCCGTTCGGATATTTTGCAGGCAGCCGGCCACTCAGGGCCACAGCCCCTGGAGACAAAGACCGGCCCTTTTCCCTGGGAAAGAAAAGTGGCCAGCCCAGCTTCCTGATGTCAGTTTGTAGGGTTCCCTTAGGACTTTCAGGGCAGCACAGGTTTGAGGTGGGGGCAGGTTGGGTCTGGGACATATCCTCGTCCGTTCGGATACTTTGCAGGCAGCTGGCCACTCACGGCCACTCAGGGCCACAGCCCTGGAGACAAAGACCGGCCCTTTTCCCTGGGAAAGAAAAGTGGCCAGCCCAGGTTCCTGATATCAGTTTGTAGGGTTCCCTTGGGACTGTCAGGGCAGCACAGGTTTGAGGTCCGGGGCAGGTTGGGTCTGGGACATATCCTCGTCCGTTCGGATATTTTGCAGGCAGCCGGCCACTCAGGGCCACAGCCCCTGGAGACAAAGACGGCCCTTTTTCCCTGGGAAAGAAAAGTGGCCAGCCCAGGTTCCTGATATCAGTTTGTAGGGTTCCCTTGGGACTGTCAGGGCAGCACAGGTTTGAGGTGGGGGCAGGTTGGGTCTGGGACATATCCTCGTCCGTTCGGATATTTTGCAGGCAGCCGGCCACTCAGGGCCACAGCCCCTGGAGACAAAGACCGGCCCTTTTCCCTGGGAAAGAAAAGTGGCCAGCCCAGCTTCCTGATGTCAGTTTGTAGGGTTCCCTTAGGACTTTCAGGGCAGCACAGGTTTGAGGTGGGGGCAGGTTGGGTCTGGGACATATCCTCGTCCGTTCGGATATTTTGCAGGCAGCCGGCCACTCAGGGCCACAGCCCCTGGAGACAAAGACCGGCCCTTTTCCCTGGGAAAGAAAAGTGGCCAGCCCAGGTTCCTGATGTCAGTTTGTAGGGTTCCCTTAGGACTTTCAGGGCAGCACAGGTTTGAGGTGGGGGCAGGTTGGGTCTGGGACATATCCTCGTCCGTTCGGATATTTTCCAGGCAGCCGGCCACTCAGGGCCACAGCCCCTGGAGACAAAGACGGCCCTTTTCCTGGGAAAGAAAAGTGGCCAGCCAGGTTCCTGATGTCAGTTTGTAGGGTTCCCTTAGGACTTTCAGGGCAGCACAGGTTTGAGGTGGGGGCAGGTTGGGTCTGGGACATATCCTCGTCCGTTCGGATATTTTGCAGGCAGCCGGCCACTCAGGGCCACAGCCCCTGGAGGACAAAGACCGGCCCTTTTCCCTGGGAAAGAAAAGTGGCCAGCCCAGGTTCCTGATGTCAGTTTTTAGGGTTCCCTTAGGACTTTCAGGGCAGCACAGGTTTGAGGTGGGGGCAGGTTGGGTCTGGGACATATCCTCGTCCGTTCGGATATTTTGCAGGCAGCCGGCCACTCAGGGCCACAGCCCCTGGAGACAAAGACCGGCCCTTTTCCCTGGGAAAGAAAAGTGGCCAGCCCAGGTTCCTGATGTCAGTTTGTAGGGTTCCCTTAGGACTTTCAGGGCAGCACAGGTTTGAGGTGGGGGCAGGTTGGGTCTGGGACATATCCTCGTCCGTTCGATATTTTGCAGGCAGCCGGCCACTCAGGGCCACAGCCCCTGGAGACAAAGACCGGCCCTTTTCCCTGGGAAAGAAAAGTGGCCAGCCCAGGTTCCTGATGTCAGTTTGTAGGGTTCCCTTAGGACTTTCAGGCAGCACAGGTTTGAGGTGGGGGCAGGTTGGGTCTGGGACATATTCTCGTCCGTTCGGATATTTTGCAGGCAGCCGGCCACTCAGGGCCACTCAGGGCCACAGCCCCTGGAGACAAAGACCGGCCCTTTTCCCTGGGAAAGAAAAGTGGCCAGCCCAGGTTCCTGATGTCAGTTTGTAGGGTTCCCTTAGGACTTTCAGGGCAGCACAGGTTTGAGGTGGGGGCAGGTTGGGTCTGGGACATATCCTCGTCCGTTCGGATATTTTGCAGGCAGCCGGCCACTCAGGGCCACAGCCCCTGGAGACAAAGACCGGCCCTTTTCCCTGGGAAAGAAAAGTGGCCAGCCCAGGTTCCTGATATCAGTTTGTAGGGTTCCCTTGGGACTGTCAGGGCAGCACAGGTTTGAGGTGGGGGCAGGTTGGGTCTGGGACATATCCTCGTCCGTTCGGATATTTTGCAGGCAGCCGGCCACTCAGGGCCACAGCCCCTGGAGACAAAGACCGGCCCTTTTCCCTGGGAAAGAAAAGTGGCCAGCCCAGGTTCCTGATGTCAGTTTGTAGGGTTCCCTTAGGACTTTCAGGGCAGCACAGGTTTGAGGTGGGGGCAGGTTGGGTCTGGGACATATCCTCGTCCGTTCGGATATTTTGCAGGCAGCCGGCCACTCAGGGCCACTCAGGGCCACAGCCCCTGGAGACAAAGACCGGCCCTTTTCCCTGGGAAAGAAAAGTGCCAGCCCAGGTTCCTGATGTCAGTTTGTAGGGTTCCCTTAGGACTTTCAGGGCAGCACAGGTTTGAGGTGGGGGCAGGTTGGGTCTGGGACATATCCTCGTCCGTTCGGATATTTTGCAGGCAGCCGGCCACTCAGGGCCACAGCCCCCGGAGACAAAGACCGGCCCTTTTCCCTGGGAAAGAAAAGTGGCCAGCCCAGGTTCCTGATGTCAGTTTGTAGGGTTCCCTTAGGACTTTCAGGGCAGCACAGGTTTGAGGTGGGGGCAGGTTGGGTCTGGGACATATCCTCGTCCGTTCGGATATTTTGCAGGCAGCCGGCCACTCAGGGACACTCAGCCGGCCACAGCCCCTGGAGACAAAGACCGGCCCTTTCCCTGGGAAAGAAAAGTGGCCAGCCCAGGTTCCTGATGTCAGTTTGTAGGGTTCCCTTAGGACTTTCAGGGCAGCACAGGTTTGAGGTGGGGGCAGGTTGGGTCTGGGACATATCCTCGTCCGTTCGGATATTTTGCAGGCAGCCGGCCACTCAGGGCCACAGCCCCTGGAGACAAAGACCGGCCCTTTTCCCTGGGAAAGAAAAGTGGCCAGCCCAGGTTCCTGATGTCAGTTTTTAGGGTTCCCTTAGGACTTTCAGGGCAGCACAGGTTTGAGGTGGGGGCAGGTTGGGGTCTGGGACATATCCTCGTCCGTTCGGATATTTTGCAGGCAGCCGGCCACTCAGGGCCACAGCCCCTGGAGACAAAGACCGGCCCTTTTCCCTGGGAAAGAAAAGTGGCCAGCCCAGGTTCCTGATGTCAGTTTGTAGGGTTCCCTTAGGACTTTCAGGGCAGCACAGGTTTGAGGTGGGGGCAGGTTGGGTCTGGGACATATCCTCGTCCGTTCGGATATTTTGCAGGCAGCCGGCCACTCAGGGCCACTCAGCCGCCACAGCCCCTGAGACAAAGACCGGCCCTTTTCCCTGGGAAAGAAAAGTGGCCAGCCCAGGTTCCTGATGTCAGTTTGTAGGGTTCCCTTAGGACTTTCAGGGCAGCACAGGTTTGAGGTGGGGGCAGGTTGGGTCTGGGACATATCCTCGTCCGTTCGGATATTTTGCAGGCAGACGGCCACTCAGGGCCACAGCCCCTGGAGACAAAGACCGGCCCTTTTCCCTGGGAAAGAAAAGTGGCCAGCCCAGGTTCCTGATGTCAGTTTGTAGGGTTCCCTTAGGACTTTCAGGGCAGCACAGGTTTGAGGTGGGGGCAGGTTGGGTCTGGGACATATCCTCGTCCGTTCGGATATTTTGCAGGCAGCCGGCCACTCAGGGCCACAGCCCCTGGAGACAAAGACCGGCCCTTTTCCCTGGGAAAGAAAAGTGGCCAGCCAGCTTCCTGATGTCAGTTTGTAGGGTTCCCTTGGGACTGTCAGGGCAGCACAGGTTTGAGGTGGGGGCAGGTTGGGTCTGGGACATATCCTCGTCCGTTCGGATATTTTGCAGGCAGCCGGCCACTCAGGGCCACAGCCCCTGGAGACAAAGACCGGCCCTTTTCCCTGGGAAAGAAAAGTGGCCAGCCCAGGTTCCTGATGTCAGTTTGTAGGGTTCCCTTAGGACTTTCAGGGCAGCACAGGTTTGAGGTGGGGGCAGGTTGGGTCTGGGACATATCCTCGTCCGTTCGGATATTTTGCAGGCAGCCGGCCACTCAGGGCCACAGCCCCTGGAGAAAAGACCGGCCCTTTTCCCTGGAAAGAAAAGTGGCCAGCCCAGGTTCCTGATGTCAGTTTGTAGGGTTCCCTTAGGACTTTCAGGTCAGCACAGGTTTGAGGTGGGGGCAGGTTGGGTCTGGGACATATCCTCGTCCGTTCGGATATTTTGCAGGCAGCCGGCCACTCAGGGCCACAGCCCCTGGAGACAAAGACCGGCCCTTTTCCCTGGGATAGAAAAGTGGCCAGCCCAGGTTCCTGATGTCAGTTTGTAGGGTTCCCTTAGGACTTTCAGGGCAGCACAGGTTTGAGGTGGGGGCAGGTTGGGTCTGGGACATATCCTCGTCCGTTCAGATATTTTGCAGGCAGCCGGTCACTCAGGGCCACTCAGCCGGCCACAGCCCCTGGAGACAAAGACCGGCCCTTTTCCCTGGGAAAGAAAAGTGGCCAGCCCAGGTTCCTGATGTCAGTTTGTAGGGTTCCCTTAGGACTTTCAGGGCAGCACAGGTTTGAGGTGGGGCAGGTTGGGTCTGGGACATATCCTCGTCGTTCAGATATTTTGCAGGCAGCCGGTCACTCAGGGCCACTCAGCCGGCCACAGCCCCTGGAGACAAAGACCGGCCCTTTTCCCTGGGAAAGAAAAGTGGCCAGCCCAGGTTCTGATGTCAGTTTGTAGGGTTCCCTTAGGACTTTCAGGGCAGCACAGGTTTGAGGTGGGGGCAGGTTGGGTCTGGGACATATCCTCGTCCGTTCGGATATTTTGCAGGCAGCCGGCCACTCAGGGCCACAGCCCCTGGAGACAAACACCGGCCTTTTCCTGGGAAAGAAAAGTGGCCAGCCCAGCTTCCTGATGTCAGTTTGTAGGGTTCCCTTGGGACTGTCAGGGCAGCACAGGTTTGAGGTGGGGGCAGGTTGGGTCTGGGACATATCCTCGTCCGTTCAGATATTTTGCAGGCAGCCGGCCACTCCGGGCCTCAGCCCCTGGAGACAAAGACCGGCCCTTTTCCCTGGAAAGAAAAGTGGCCAGCCCAGGTTCCTGATGTCAGTTTGTAGGGTTTCCTTGGGACTGTCAGGGCAGCACAGGTTTGAGGTGGGGGCAGGTTGGGTCTGGGACATATCCTCGTCCGTTCGGATATTTTGCAGGCAGCCGGCCACTCAGGGCCACAGCCCCCGGAGACAAAGACCGGCCCTTTTCCCTGGGAAAGAAAAGTGGCCAGCCCAGGTTCCTGATGTCAGTTTGTAGGGTTCCCTTAGGACTTTCAGGGCAGCACAGGTTTGAGGTGGGGGCAGGTTGGGTCTGGGACATATCCTCGTCCGTTCGGATATTTTGCAGGCAGCCGGCCACTCAGGGCCACTCAGCCGGCCACAGCCCCTGGAGACAAAGACCGGCCCTTTTCCCTGGGATAGAAAAGTGGCCAGCCCAGGTTCCTGATGTCAGTTTGTAGGGTTCCCTTAGGACTTTCAGGGCAGCACAGGTTTGAGGTGGGGGCAGGTTGGGTCTGGGACATATCCTCGTCCGTTCGGATATTTTGCAGGCAGCCGGCCACTCAGGGCCACAGCCCCTGGAGACAAAGACCGGCCCTTTTCCCTGGGAAAGAAAAGTGGCCAGCCCAGGTTCCTGATGTCAGTTTGTAGGGTTCCCTTAGGACTTTCAGGGCAGCACAGGTTTGAGGTGGGGGCAGGTTGGGTCTGGGACATATCCTCGTCCGTTCGGATATTTTGCAGGCAGCCGGCCACTCAGGGCCACAGCCCCTGGAGACAAAGACCGGCCCTTTTCCTGGGAAAGAAAAGTGGCCAGCCCAGGTTCCTGATGTCAGTTTTTAGGGTTCCCTTAGATCTTTCAGGGCAGCACAGGTTTGAGGTGGGGCAGGTTGGGTCTGGGACATATCCTCGTCCGTTCGGATATTTTGCAGGCAGCCGGCCACTCAGGGCCACAGCCCCTGGAGACAAAGACCGGCCCTTTTCCCTGGGAAAGAAAAGTGGCCAGCCCAGGTTCCTGATGTCAGTTTGTAGGGTTC
>NW_027100089.1:0-79450 GCF_031753505.1 Anomalospiza imberbis
GAACGGACCAGTACGGACCACTATGGACCAGTGCGGAACAGAACGGACAAGTACGGACTAGTACGGGCCACTATGGAACAGAACGTACCAGTATGGACCAGTGCGGACCAGAACAGACCAGTACGGACCAGTACGGACCAGTATGGACCAGTGCGGACCAGTATGGACCAGTGCGGACCAGTGCGGAACAGAACGGACAAGTACGGACTAGTACGGACCACTATGGAACAGAACGTACCAGTATGGACCAGTGCGGACCAGAACAGACCAGTATGGACCAGTATGGACCAGCACGGAAAACTATGGACCAGTATGGACCAGAATGGACCACTATGGACCAGTACGGAGCAGAACGGACCAGTGCGGAACAGTACGGACTACTAGTGACCAGTACGGACCACTAGGGGGCAGTACGGAGCACTATGGACCAGTATGGACGAGTGCGGACCAGTACGGACCAGTATGGACCAGGACGGACCAGTACGGACCAGTACGGACCAGTATGGACCGGTATGGCCTGGTACGGACCAGTACGGACCAGTATGGACCAGTGCGGACCAGTACGGACCAGTATGGACAAGGGCAGACCAGTACGGACCAGTACGGACCAGTATGGACCGGTATGGACCAGTACGGACCAGTACGGACCACTATGGACCAGTACGGGCCAGAATGGACCAGTACGGACCAGTATGGAACAGTACGGACCAGAACAGACCAGTACGGACCAGTACGGACCAGTATGGACCGGTGCGGACCAGTATGGACCAGTGCGGACCAGTGCGGAACAGAACGGACAAGTACGGACTAGTACGGACCACTATGGAACAGAACGGACCAGTATGGACCAGTGCCGACCAGAACAGACCAGTACGGACCAGTACGGACCAGTATGGACCAGTGCGGACCAGTATGGACCAGTGCGGACCAGTACGGACCAGTATGGACCAGTATGGACCAGTACGGACCAGTATGGACCAGTATGGACCAGTACGGACCAGAACGGACCAATAGGGTACACTACGGAGCAGTACGGACCAGTGCTAACCAGAACAGACCAGTACGGACCAGAACGGACCAGTACGGACCAGTATGGACCAGTGCGGACCAGAACAGACCAGTACGGACCAGTACGGACCAGTATGGACCAGTGCGGACAGGTATGGTCCAGTGCGGACTAGTGCGGACCAGTATGGACCAGAACGGACCAGTACGGACAAGTACGGAATACTAGGGACCAGTACGGACCACAAGGGGGCAGTACGGAGCAGTGTGGACCAGTACGGACCAGGACGGACCAGTATGGACCAGTGAGGACCAGTGCGGACCAGAACCGACCAGTACGGACTAGGACGGACCACTATGGAACAGAACGTACCAGTACGGACCAGTGCGGACCAGAACAGACCAGTACGGACCAGAACGGACCAGTACGGACCAGTATGGACCAGTGCCGACCAGAACAGACCAGTACAGACCAGTACAGACCAGTATGGACCAGTATGGACCAGTATGGACCAGTGCGGACCAGTACGGACCAGTATGGACCAGTATGGACCAGTACGGACCAGTATGGACCACTATGGACCAGTACGGACCAGAACGGACCAATAGGGTACACTACGGACCAGTACAGACCAGTGCGGACCAGTACGGACCAGTATGGACCAGTGCGGACCAGTACGGACCAGTATGGACCAGTATGGACCAGTACGGACCAGTATGGACCAGTATGGACCAGTACGGACCAGAACGGACCAATAGGGTACACTACGGACCAGTACGGACCAGTGCGGACCAGAACAGACCAGTACGGACCAGAACGGACCAGTTCGGACCAGTATGGACCAGTGCGGATCAGTACGGACCACTATGGACGAGTACAGACCAGTACGGACCAGTACGGACCAGTATGGACCGGTATGGACCAGTGCGGACCAGTACGGACCATTGCGGTCCAGTATGGACCATTGCGGACCAGAACGGACCTGTATGGACCAGAACAGACCAGGACGGACCAGTACGGACCAGTACGGACCAGAACGGACTAATAGGGACCACTACGGACCAGTACGGACCAGTACAGACGAGTATGGACCAGTATGGACCAGTACGGACCAGTATGGACCAGTACGGACCAGTACGGACCAGTGCGGACCAGAACGGACCAGTATGGACCAGTATGGACCAGTATGGATCAGTAGGGAACAATACGGACCAGGACGGACCAGTACGGACCAGTATGGACCAGTACGGACCACTATGGACCTGTACGGACCAGTATGGACCAGTACGGACCAGTACGGACCAGTATGGACCAGTGCGGACCAGAACGGACCAGTATGGACCAGTATGGACCAGTATGGATCGGTAGGGACCAATACGGACCAGGACAGACTAATACGGACCAGGACGGACCAGTACGGACCAGTACGGAATACTAGGGACCAGTACGGACCACAAGGGGGCAGTACGGAGCAGTATGGACCAGTACCGACCTGGACGGACCAGTATGGACCAGTGAGGACCAGTGCGGACCAGAACCGACCAGTACGGACTAGTACGGACCACTATGGAACAGAACGTACCAGAACGGACCAGTACGGACTGGTAGGGACCAGTACGGACCGGTAGGGAACACTACGGACCAGTATGGACCAGTACGGAGCAGAACGGACCAGTACGGACCAGTATGGAACAGTACAGATCAGAACGGACCAGTACGGACCACTATGGAACAGTACGGACCAGAACGGACCAGTATGGACCAGTGCGGACCAGAACAGACCAGTACGGACCAGTACGGACCAGTATGGACCAGTGCGGACCAGTATGGACCAGTGCGGACCAGTGCGAAACAGAACGGACAAGTACGGACTAGTACGGACCACTATGGAACAGAACGGACCAGTATGGACCAGTGCCGACCAGAACAGACCAGAACGGACCAGTACGGACCAGTATGGACCAGTGCCGACCAGAACAGACCAGTACGGACCAGTACGGACCAGTATGGACCAGTACGGACCAGAACGGACCAATAGGGTACACTACGGACCAGTACGGACCAGTGCGGACCAGAACAGACCAGTATGGACCAGTGCGGACCAGTACGGACCAGTATGGACCAGTATGGACCAGTACGGACCAGTATGGACCAGTATGGACCAGTACGGACCAGAACGGACCAATAGGGTACACTACGGACCAGTACGGACCAGTGCGGACCAGAACAGACCAGTACGGACCAGAACGGACCAGTACGGACCAGTATGGACCAGTGCGGACCAGAACAGACCAGTACGGACCAGTACCAACCAGTATGGACCAGTATGGACCGGTATGGACCAGTGCGGACCAGTACGGACCAGTATGGACCAGTGCGGACCAGTATGGACCAGTGCGGACCAGTGCGAAACAGAACGGACAAGTACGGACTAGTACGGACCACTATGGAACAGAACGGACCAGTATGGACCAATGCCGACCAGAACAGACCAGTACGGACCAGTACGGACCAGTATGGACCAGTGCGGACCAGTATGGACCAGTGCGGACCAGTACGGACCAGTATGGACCAGTATGGACCAGTACGGACCAGTATGGACCAGTATGGACCAGTACGGACCAGAACGGACCAATAGGGTACACTACGGACCAGTACGGACCAGTGCGGACCAGAACAGACCAGTACGGACCAGAACGGACCAGTACGGACCAGTATGGACCAGTGCGGACCAGAACAGACCAGTACGGACCAGTACGGACTAGTATGGACCAGTGCGGACAGGTATGGTCCAGTGCGGACTAGTGCGGACCAGTATGGACCAGAACGGACCAGTACGGACAAGTACGGAATACTAGGGACCAGTACGGACCACAAGGGGGCAGTACGGAGCAGTGTGGACCAGTACCGACCTGGACGGACCAGTATGGACCAGTGAGGACCAGTGCGGACAAGAACCGACCAGTACGGACTAGTACGGACCACTATGGAACAGAACGTACCAGAACGGACCAGTACGGACTGGT
Source organism: Anomalospiza imberbis (assembly GCF_031753505.1). Lineage (NCBI taxonomy): Eukaryota > Metazoa > Chordata > Aves > Passeriformes > Viduidae > Anomalospiza > Anomalospiza imberbis. The sequence goes on from NW_027100089.1 coordinate 4,033, forward strand.
AGGGACCAGTACGGACCGGTAGGGAACACTATGGACCAGTATGGACCAGTACGGACCAGAACGGACCAGTACGGACCACTATGGACCAGTGCGGAACAGAACGGACAAGTACGGACTAGTACGGACCACTATGGAACAGAACGTACCAGTACGGACCAGTGCGGACCAGAACAGACCAGTACGGACCAGAACGGACCAGTACGGACCAGTATGGACCAGTACGGACCAGAACAGACCAGTACGGACCAGTACGGACCAGTATGGACCAGTGCGGACCAGTATGGACCAGTGCGGACCAGTGCGGACAGGTATGATCCAGTGCGGACCAGTACGGACCAGTATGGACCAGTATGGACCAGTACGGACCAGAACGGACCAATAGGGTACACTACGGACCAGTACAGACCAGTGCGGAGCAGAACAGACCAGTACGGACCAGTACGGACCAGTACGGACCAGTATGGACCAGTATGGACCAGTACGGACCAGTATGGACCAGTATGGACCAGTACGGACCAGAACGGACCAATAGGGTACACTACGGACCAGTACGGACCAGTGCGGACCAGAACAGACCAGTACGGACCAGAACGGACCAGTTCGGACCAGTATGGACCAGTGCGGATCAGTACGGACCGGTATGGACCAGTGCGGACCAGTACGGACCAGTATGGACCAGTATGGACCAGTGCGGACCAGTACGGACCAGTATGGACAAGGGCAGACCAGAACGGACCAGTACGGACCAGCACGGAACACTATGGACCAGTACGGACCAGAATAGACCTGTACGGACCAGTACGGAATACTAGGGACCAGTACGGACCACAAGGGGGCAGTACGGAGCAGTATGGACCAGTACGGACCAGTACGGACCAGTACGGACCAGTATGGACCGGTATGGACCGGTACGGACCAGTACGGACCAATATGGACCAGTATGGACCAGTGCGGACCAGTACGGACCAGTATGGACAAGGGCAGACCAGTACGGACCAGTACGGACCAGTATGGACCGGTATGGACCAGTACGGACCAGTACGGGCCAGTACGGGCCAGTACGGACCAGTACGGACCATTGCGGTCCAGTATGGACCATTGCGGACCAGAACGGACCTGTATGGACCAGAACAGAACAGGACGGACCAGTACGGACCAGTACGGACCAGAACGGACTAATAGGGACCACTACGGACCAGTACGGACCAGTACAGACGAGTATGGACCAGGATGGACCAGTACGGACCAGTATGGACCAGTACGGACCAGTACGGACCAGTGCGGACCAGAACGGACCAGTATGGACCAGTATGGACCAGTATGGATCAGTAGGGAACAATACGGACCAGGACGGACCAGTACGGACCAGTATGGACCAGTACGGACCACTATGGACCTTTACGGACCAGTATGGACCAGTACGGACCAGTACGGACCAGTATGGACCAGTGCGGACCAGAACGGACCAGTATGGACCAGTATGGACCAGTATGGATCGGTAGGGACCAATACGGACCAGGACGGACCAATACGGACCAGGACGGACCAGTACGGACCAGTACGGAATACTAGGGACCAGTACGGACCACAAGGGGGCAGTACGGAGCAGTGTGGACCAGTACCGACCGGGACGGACCAGTATGGACCGGTGAGGACCAGTGCGGACCAGAACCGACCAGTACGGACTAGTACGGACCACTATGGAACAGAACGTACCAGAACGGACCAGTACGGACTGGTAGGGACCAGTACGGACCGGTAGGGAACACTACGGACCAGTATGGACCAGTACGGACCAGAACGGACCAGTACGGACCACTATGGACCAGTACGGGCCAGAACGGACCAGTACGGACCACTATGGAACAGTACGGACCAGAACGGACCAGTATGGACCAGTGCGGACCAGAACAGACCAGTACGGACCAGTACGGACCAGTATGACCAGTGCGGACCAGTATGGACCAGTGCGGACCAGTGCGGAACAGAACGGACAAGTACGGACTAGTACGGACCACTATGGAACAGAACGGACCAGTATGGACCAGTGCCGACCAGAACAGACCAGTACGGACCAGTACGGACCAGTATGGACCAGTGCGGACCAGTATGGACCAGTGCGGACCAGTACGGACCAGTATGGACCAGTATGGACCAGTACGGACCAGTATGGACCAGTATGGACCAGTACGGACCAGAACGGACCAGTGCGGACCAGAACAGACCAGTACGGACCAGTACCAACCAGTATGGACCAGTGCGGACAGGTATGGTCCAGTGCGGACTAGTGCGGACCAGTATGGACCAGAACGGACCAGTACGGACAAGTACGGAATACTAGGGACCAGTACGGACCACAAGGGGGCAGTACGGAGCAGTGTGGACCAGTACCGACCTGGACGGACCAGTATGGACCAGTGAGGACCAGTGCGGACCAGAACCGACCAGTACAGACTAGTACGGACCACTATGGAACAGAACGTACCAGAACGGACCAGTACGGACTGGTAGGGACCAGTACGGACCGGTAGGGAACACTATGGACCAGTATGGACCAGTACGGACCAGAACGGACCAGTACGGACCACTATGGACCAGTGCGGAACAGAACGGACAAGTACGGACTAGTACAGACCACTATGGAACAGAACGTACCAGTATGGACCAGTGCGGACCAGAACAGACCAGTACGGACCAGTACGGACCAGTATGGACCAGTGCGGACCAGTATGGACCAGTGCGGACCAGTGCGGAACAGAACGGACAAGTACGGACTAGTACGGACCACTATGGAACAGAACGTACCGGTATGGACCAGTGCGGACCAGAACAGACCAGTATGGACCAGTATGGACCAGCACGGAACACTATGGACCAGTATGGACCAGAATGGACCACTATGGACCAGTACGGAGCAGAACGGACCAGTACGGACCAGTACGGACTACTAGTGACCAGTACGGACCACTAGGGGGCAGTACGGAGCACTATGGACCAGTATGGACCAGTGCGGATCAGTACGGACCACTATGGACGAGTACAGACCAGTACGGAGCAGTACGGACCAGTATGGACCGGTATGGACCAGTGCGGACCAGTACGGACCAGTATGGACCAGTATGGACCAGTGCGGACCAGTACGGACCAGTATGGACCAGTGCGGACCAGAACGGACCAGTACGGACCAGCACGGAACACTATGGACCAGTACGGACCAGAATAGACCTGTACGGACCAGTACGGAATACTAGGGACCAGTACGGACCACAAGGGGGCAGTACGGAGCAGTATGGACCAGTACGGACCAGGACGGACCAGTATGGACCAGTGAGGACCAGTGCGGACCAGAACCGACCAGTACGGACTAGTACGGACCACTATGGAACAGAACGTACCAGAACGGACCAGTACGGACTGGTAGGGACCAGTACGGACCGGTAGGGACGAGTACGGAACACTATGGACCAGTACGGAGCAGAACGGACCAGTACGGACCAGTATGGACCAGTACAGATCAGAACGGAGCAGTACGGACCACTATGAACAGTACAGACCAGAACGGACCAGTATGGACCAGTGCGGACCAGAACAGACCAGTACGGACCAGTGCGGACCAGTATGGACCAGTGCGGACCAGTGCGGAACAGAACGGACAAGTACGGACTAGTACGGACCACTATGGAACAGAACGGACCAGTATGGACCAGTGCCGACCAGAACAGACCAGTACGGACCAGTACGGACCAGTATGGACCAGTGCGGACCAGTATGGACCAGTGCGGACCAGTACGGACCAGTACGGACCAGAACGGACCAGTACGGACCACTATGGACCAGTGCGGAACAGAACGGACAAGTACGGACTAGTACGGACCACTATGGAACAGAACGTACCAGTATGGACCAGTGCGGACCAGAACAGACCAGTACGGACCAGTACGGACCAGTATGGACCAGTGCGGACCAGTATGGACCAGTGCGGACCAGTGCGGAACAGAACGGACAAGTACGGACTAGTACGGACCACTATGGAACAGAACGGACCAGTATGGACCAGTGCGGACCAGAACAGACCAGTATGGACCAGTATGGACCAGCACGGAACACTATGGACCAGTACGGACCAGAATGGACCACTATGGACCAGTACGGAGCAGAACGGACCAGTACGGACCAGTACGGACTACTAGTGACCAGTACGGACCACTAGGGGGCAGTACGGAGCACTATGGACCAGTATGGACCAGTGCGGATCAGTACGGACCACTATGGACGAGTACAGACCAGTACGGACCAGTACGGACCAGTATGGACCGGTATGGACCAGTGCGGACCAGTACGGACCAGTATGGACCAGTATGACCAGTGCGGACCAGTACGGACCAGTATGGACAAGGGCAGACCAGAACGGACCAGTACGGACCAGCACGGAACACTATGGACCAGTACGGACCAGAATAGACCTGTACGGACCAGTACGGAATACTAGGGACCAGTACGGACCACAAGGGGGCAGTACGGAGCAGTGTGGACCAGTACGGACCAGGACGGACCAGTATGGACCAGTGAGGACCAGTGCGGACCAGAACCGACCAGTACGGACTAGTACGGACCACTATGGAACAGAACGTACCAGAACGGACCAGTACGGACTGGTAGGGACCAGTACGGACCGGTAGGGACGAGTACGGAACACTATGGACCAGTACGGAGCAGAACGGACCAGTACGGACCAGTATGGACCAGTACAGATCAGAACGGAGCAGTACGGACCACTATGGAACAGTACAGACCAGAACGGACCAGTATGGACCAGTGCGGACCAGAACAGACCAGTACGGACCAGTGCGGACCAGTATGGACCAGTGCGGACCAGTGCGGAACAGAACGGACAAGTACGGACTAGTACGGACCACTATGGAACAGAACGGACCAGTATGGACCAGTGCCGACCAGAACAGACCAGTACGGACCAGTACGGACCAGTATGGACCAGTGCGGACCAGTATGGACCAGTGCGGACCAGTACGGACCAGTACGGACCAGAACGGACCAGTACGGACCACTATGGACCAGTGCGGAACAGAACGGACAAGTACGGACTAGTACGGACCACTATGGAACAGAACGTACCAGTATGGACCAGTGCGGACCAGAACAGACCAGTACGGACCAGTACGGACCAGTATGGACCAGTGCGGACCAGTATGGACCAGTGCGGACCAGTGCGGAACAGAACGGACAAGTACGGACTAGTACGGACCACTATGGAACAGAACGTACCAGTATGGACCAGTGCGGACCAGAACAGACCAGTATGGACCAGTATGGACCAGCACGGAACACTATGGACCAGTATGGACCAGAATGGACCACTATGGACCAGTACGGAGCAGAACGGACCAGTATGGACCAGTGCGGACCAGTACGGACCAGTATGGACAAGGGCAGACCAGAACGGACCAGTACGGACCAGCACGGAACACTATGGACCAGTACGGACCAGAATAGACCTGTACGGACCAGTACGGAATACTAGGGACCAGTACGGACCACAAGGGGGCAGTACGGAGCAGTATGGACCAGTACGGACCAGGACGGACCAGTATGGACCAGTGAGGACCAGTGCGGACCAGAACCGACCAGTACGGACTAGTACGGACCACTATGGAACAGAACGTACCAGAACGGACCAGTACGGACTGGTAGGGACCAGTACGGACCGGTAGGGACGAGTACGGAACACTATGGACCAGTACGGAGCAGAACGGACCAGTACGGACCAGTATGGACCAGTACAGATCAGAACGGAGCAGTACGGACCACTATGGAACAGTACAGACCAGAACGGACCAGTATGGACCAGTGCGGACCAGAACAGACCAGTACGGACCAGTGCGGACCAGTATGGACCAGTGCGGACCAGTGCGGAACAGAACGGACAAGTACGGACTAGTACGGACCACTATGGAACAGAACGGACCAGTATGGACCAGTGCCGACCAGAACAGACCAGTACGGACCAGTACGGACCAGTATGGACCAGTGCGGACCAGTATGGACCAGTGCGGACCAGTACGGACCAGTACGGACCAGAACGGACCAGTACGGACCACTATGGACCAGTGCGGAACAGAACGGACAAGTACGGACTAGTACGGACCACTATGGAACAGAACGTACCAGTATGGACCAGTGCGGACCAGAACAGACCAGTACGGACCAGTACGGACCAGTATGGACCAGTGCGGACCAGTATGGACCAGTGCGGACCAGTGCGGAACAGAACGGACAAGTACGGACTAGTACGGACCACTATGGAACAGAACGTACCAGTATGGACCAGTGCGGACCAGAACAGACCAGTATGGACCAGTATGGACCAGCACGGAACACTATGGACCAGTATGGACCAGAATGGACCACTATGGACCAGTACGGAGCAGAACGGACCAGTACGGACCAGTACGGACTACTAGTGACCAGTACGGACCACTAGGGGGCAGTACGGAGCACTATGGACCAGTATGGACCAGTGCGGATCAGTACGGACCACTATGGACGAGTACAGACCAGTACGGACCAGTACGGACCAGTATGGACCGGTATGGACCAGTGCGGACCAGTACGGACCAGTATGGACCAGTATGGACCAGTGCGGACCAGTACGGACCAGTATGGACAAGGGCAGACCAGAACGGACCAGTACGGACCAGCACGGAACACTATGGACCAGTACGGACCAGAATAGACCTGTACGGACCAGTACGGAATACTAGGGACCAGTACGGACCACAAGGGGGCAGTACGGAGCAGTATGGACCAGTACGGACCAGGACGGACCAGTATGGACCAGTGAGGACCAGTGCGGACCAGAACCGACCAGTACGGACTAGTACGGACCACTATGGAACAGAACGTACCAGAACGGACCAGTACGGACTGGTAGGGACCAGTACGGACCGGTAGGGACGAGTACGGAACACTATGGACCAGTACGGAGCAGAACGGACCAGTACGGACCAGTATGGACCAGTACAGATCAGAACGGACCAGTACGGACCACTATGGAACAGTACAGACCAGAACGGACCAGTATGGACCAGTGCGGACCAGAACAGACCAGTACGGACCAGTACGGACCAGTATGGACCGGTGCGGACCAGTATGGACCAGTGCGGACCAGTGCGGAACAGAACGGACAAGTACGGACTAGTACGGACCACTATGGAACAGAACGGACCAGTATGGACCAGTGCCGACCAGAACAGACCAGTACGGACCAGTACGGACCAGTATGGACCAGTGCGGACCAGTATGGACCAGTGCGGACCAGTACGGACCAGTATGGACCAGTATGGACCAGTACGGGCCAGTATGGACCAGTATGGACCAGTACGGACCAGAACGGACCAATAGGGTACACTACGGACCAGTACGGACCAGTGCGGACCAGAACAGACCAGTACGGACCAGAACGGACCAGTACGGACCAGTATGGACCAGTGCGGACCAGAACAGACCAGTACGGACCAGTACCAACCAGTATGGACCAGTGCGGACAGGTATGGTCCAGTGCGGACTAGTGCGGACCAGTATGGACCAGAACGGACCAGTACGGACAAGTACGGAATACTAGGGACCAGTACGGACCACAAGGGGGCAGTACGGAGCAGTGTGGACCAGTACGGACCTGGACGGACCAGTATGGACCAGTGAGGACCAGTGCGGACCAGAACCGACCAGTACGGACTAGGACGGACCACTATGGAACAGAACGTACCAGAACGGACCAGTACGGACTGGTAGGGACCAGTACGGACCGGTAGGGAACACTATGGACCAGTATGGACCAGTACGGACCAAAACGGACCAGTACGGACCACTATGGACCAGTGCGGAACAGAACGGACAAGTACGGACTAGTACGGACCACTATGGAACAGAACGTACCAGTACGGACCAGTGCGGACCAGAACAGACCAGTACGGACCAGAACGGACCAGTACGGACCAGTATGGACCAGTGCCGACCAGAACAGACCAGTACAGACCAGTACAGACCAGTATGGACCAGTATGGACCAGTATGGACCAGTGCGGACCAGTACGGACCAGTATGGACCAGTATGGACCAGTACGGACCAGTATGGACCACTATGGACCAGTACGGACCAGAACGGACCAATAGGGTGCACTACGGACCAGTACAGACCAGTGCGGACCAGTACGGACCAGTATGGACCAGTGCGGACCAGTACGGACCAGTATGGACCAGTATGGACCAGTACGGACCAGTATGGACCAGTATGGACCAGTACGGACCAGAACGGACCAATAGGGTACACTACGGACCAGTACGGACCAGTGCGGACCAGAACAGACCAGTACGGACCAGAACGGACCAGTTCGGACCAGTATGGACCAGTGCGGATCAGTACGGACCACTATGGACGAGTACAGACCAGTACGGACCAGTACGGACCAGTATGGACCGGTATGGACCAGTGCGGACCAGTACGGACCATTGCGGTCCAGTATGGACCATTGCGGACCAGAACGGACCTGTATGGACCAGAACAGACCAGGACGGACCAGTACGGACCAGTACGGACCAGAACGGACTAATAGGGACCACTACGGACCAGTACGGACCAGTACAGACGAGTATGGACCAGTATGGACCAGTACGGACCAGTATGGACCAGTACGGACCAGTACGGACCAGTGCGGACCAGAACGGACCAGTATGGACCAGTATGGACCAGTATGGATCAGTAGGGAACAATACGGACCAGGACGGACCAGTACGGACCAGTATGGACCAGTACGGACCACTATGGACCTGTACGGACCAGTATGGACCAGTACGGACCAGTACGGACCAGTATGGACCAGTGCGGACCAGAACGGACCAGTATGGACCAGTATGGACCAGTATGGATCGGTAGGGACCAATACGGACCAGGACAGACTAATACGGACCAGGACGGACCAGTACGGACCAGTACGGAATACTAGGGACCAGTACGGACCACAAGGGGGCAGTACGGAGCAGTATGGACCAGTACCGACCTGGACGGACCAGTATGGACCAGTGAGGACCAGTGCGGACCAGAACCGACCAGTATGGACTAGTACGGACCACTATGGAACAGAACGTACCAGAACGGACCAGTACGGACTGGTAGGGACCAGTACGGACCGGTAGGGAACACTACGGACCAGTATGGACCAGTACGGAGCAGAACGGACCAGTACGGACCAGTATGGACCAGTACAGATCAGAACGGACCAGTACGGACCACTATGGAACAGTACGGACCAGAACGGACCAGTATGGACCAGTGCGGACCAGAACAGACCAGTACGGACCAGTACGGACCAGTATGGACCAGTGCGGACCAGTATGGACCAGTGCGGACCAGTGCGAAACAGAACGGACAAGTACGGACTAGTACGGACCACTATGGAACAGAACGGACCAGTATGGACCAGTGCCGACCAGAACAGACCAGAACGGACCAGTACGGACCAGTATGGACCAGTGCCGACCAGAACAGACCAGTACGGACCAGTACGGACCAGTATGGACCAGTACGGACCAGAACGGACCAATAGGGTACACTACGGACCAGTACTAACCAGTGCGGACCAGAACAGACCAGTATGGACCAGTGCGGACCAGTACGGACCAGTATGGACCAGTATGGACCAGTACGGACCAGTATGGACCAGTATGGACCAGTACGGACCAGAACGGACCAATAGGGTACACTACGGACCAGTACGGACCAGTGCGGACCAGAACAGACCAGTACGGACCAGAACGGACCAGTACGGACCAGTATGGACCAGTGCGGACCAGAACAGACCAGTACGGACCAGTACCAACCAGTATGGACCAGTGCGGACCAGTACGGACCAGTACGGACCAGTACGGACCAGTATGGACCAGTGCGGACCAGTATGGACCAGTGCGGACCAGTGCGAAACAGAACGGACAAGTACGGACTAGTACGGACCACTATGGAACAGAACGGACCAGTATGGACCAATGCCGACCAGAACAGACCAGTACGGACCAGTACGGACCAGTATGGACCAGTGCGGACCAGTATGGACCAGTGCGGACCAGTACGGACCAGTATGGACCAGTATGGACCAGTACGGACCAGTATGGACCAGTATGGACCAGTACGGACCAGAACGGACCAATAGGGTACACTACGGACCAGTACGGACCAGTGCGGACCAGAACAGACCAGTACGGACCAGAACGGACCAGTACGGACCAGTATGGACCAGTGCGGACCAGAACAGACCAGTACGGACCAGTACGGACTAGTATGGACCAGTGCGGACAGGTATGGTCCAGTGCGGACTAGTGCGGACCAGTATGGACCAGAACGGACCAGTACGGACAAGTACGGAATACTAGGGACCAGTACGGACCACAAGGGGGCAGTACGGAGCAGTGTGGACCAGTACCGACCTGGACGGACCAGTATGGACCAGTGAGGACCAGTGCGGACAAGAACCGACCAGTACGGACTAGTACGGACCACTATGGAACAGAACGTACCAGAACGGACCAGTACGGACTGGTAGGGACCAGTACGGACCGGTAGGGAACACTACGGACCAGTATGGACCAGTACGGACCAGAACGGACCAGTACGGACCACTATGGACCAGTGCGGAACAGAACGGACAAGTACGGACTAGTACGGACCACTATGGAACAGAACGTACCAGTACGGACCAGTGCGGACCAGAACAGACCAGTACGGACCAGAACGGAGCAGTACGGACCAGTATGGACCAGTGCCGACCAGAACAGACCAGTACGGACCAGTACGGACCAGTATGGACCAGTGCGGACCAGTATGGACCAGTGCGGACCAGTGCGGACAGGTATGATCCAGTGCGGACCAGTACGGACCAGTATGGACCAGTATGGACCAGTACGGACCAGAACGGACCAATAGGGTACACGACGGACCAGTACAGACCAGTGCGGAGCAGAACAGACCAGTACGGACCAGTACGGACCAGTACGGACAAGTATGGACCAGTATGGACCAGTACGGACCAGTATGGACCAGTATGGACCAGTACGGACCAGAACGGACCAATAGGGTACACTACGGACCAGTACGGACCAGTGCGGACCAGAACAGACCAGTACGGACCAGAACGGACCAGTTCGGACCAGTATGGACCAGTGCGGATCAGTACGGACCGGTATGGACCAGTGCGGACCAGTACGGACCAGTATGGACCAGTATGGACCAGAATAGACCTGTACGGACCAGTACGGAATACTAGGGACCAGTACGGACCACAAGGGGGCAGTACGGAGCAGTATGGACCAGTATGGACCAGTACGGACCAGTACGGACCAGTATGGACCGGTATGGACCGGTACGGACCAGTACGGACCAATATGGACCAGTATGGACCAGTGCGGACCAGTACGGACCAGTATGGACAAGGGCAGACCAGTACGGACCAGTACGGACCAGTATGGACCGGTATGGACCAGTACGGACCAGTACGGGCCAGTACGGGCCAGTACGGACCAGTACGGACCATTGCGGTCCAGTATGGACCATTGCGGACCAGAACGGACCTGTATGGACCAGAACAGAACAGGACGGACCAGTACGGACCAGTACGGACCAGAACGGACTAATAGGGACCACTACGGACCAGTACGGACCAGTACAGACGAGTATGGACCAGTATGGACCAGTACGGACCAGTATGGACCAGTACGGACCAGTACGGACCAGTGCGGACCAGAACGGACCAGTATGGACCAGTATGGACCAGTATGGATCAGTAGGGAACAATACGGACCAGGACGGACCAGTACGGACCAGTATGGACCAGTACGGACCACTATGGACCTTTACGGAGCACTATGGACCAGTACGGACCAGTACGGACCAGTATGGACCAGTGCGGACCAGAACGGACCAGTATGGACCAGTATGGACCAGTATCGATGGGTAGGGACCAATACGGACCAGGACGGACCAATACGGACCAGGACGGACCAGTACGGACCAGTACGGAATACTAGGGACCAGTACGGACCACAAGGGGGCAGTACGGAGCAGTGTGGACCAGTACCGACCGGGACGGACCAGTATGGACCGGTGAGGACCAGTGCGGACCAGAACCGACCAGTACGGACTAGTACGGACCACTATGGAACAGAACGTACCAGAACGGACCAGTACGGACTGGTAGGGACCAGTACGGACCGGTAGGGAACACTACGGACCAGTATGGACCAGTACGGACCAGAACGGACCAGTACGGACCACTATGGACCAGTACGGGCCAGAACGGACCAGTACGGACCACTATGGAACAGTACGGACCAGAACGGACCAGTATGGACCAGTGCGGACCAGAACAGACCAGTACGGACCAGTACGGACCAGTATGGACCAGTGCGGACCAGTATGGACCAGTGCGGACCAGTGCGGAACAGAACGGACAAGTACGGACTAGTACGGACCACTATGGAACAGAACGGACCAGTATGGACCAGTGCCGACCAGAACAGACCAGTACGGACCAGTACGGACCAGTATGGACCAGTGCGGACCAGTATGGACCAGTGCGGACCAGTACGGACCAGTATGGACCAGTATAGACCAGTACGGACCAGTATGGACCAGTATGGACCAGTACGTACCAGAACGGACCAGTGCGGACCAGAACAGACCAGTACGGACCAGTACCAACCAGTATGGACCAGTGCGGACAGGTATGGTCCAGTGCGGACTAGTGCGGACCAGTATGGACCAGAACGGACCAGTACGGACAAGTACGGAATACTAGGGACCAGTACGGACCACAAGGGGGCAGTACGGAGCAGTGTGGACCAGTACCGACCTGGACGGACCAGTATGGACCAGTGAGGACCAGTGCGGACCAGAACCGACCAGTACGGACTAGTACGGACCACTATGGAACAGAACGTACCAGAACGGACCAGTACGGACTGGTAGGGACCAGTACGGACCGGTAGGGAACACTATGGACCAGTATGGACCAGTACGGACCAGAACGGAGCAGTACGGACCACTATGGACCAGTGCGGAACAGAACGGACAAGTACGGACTAGTACGGACCACTATGGAACAGAACGTACCAGTATGGACCAGTGCGGACCAGAACAGACCAGTACGGACCAGTACGTACCAGTATGGACCAGTGCGGACCAGTATGGACCAGTGCGGACCAGTGCGGAACAGAACGGACAAGTACGGACTAGTACGGACCACTATGGAACAGAACGTACCAGTATGGACCAGTGCGGACCAGAACAGACCAGTATGGACCAGTATGGACCAGCACGGAACACTATGGACCAGTATGGACCAGAATGGACCACTATGGACCAGTACGGAGCAGAACGGACCAGTACGGACCAGTACGGACTACTAGTGACCAGTACGGACCACTAGGGGGCAGTACGGAGCACTATGGACCAGTATGGACCAGTGCGGATCAGTACGGACCACTATGGACGAGTACAGACCAGTACGGACCAGTACGGACCAGTATGGACCGGTATGGTCCAGTGCGGACCAGTACGGACCAGTATGGGCCAGTATGGACCAGTGCGGACCAGTACGGACCAGTATGGACAAGGGCAGACCAGAACGGACCAGTACGGACCAGCACGGAACACTATGGACCAGTACGGACCAGAATAGACCTGTACGGACCAGTACGGAATACTAGGGACCAGTACGGACCACAAGGGGGCAGTACGGAGCAGTATGGACCAGTACGGACCAGGACGGACCAGTATGGACCAGTGAGGACCAGTGCGGACCAGAACCGACCAGTACGGACTAGTACGGACCACTATGGAACAGAACGTACCAGAACGGACCAGTACGGACTGGTAGGGACCAGTACGGACCGGTAGGGACGAGTACGGAACACTATGGACCAGTACGGAGCAGAACGGACCAGTACGGACCAGTATGGACCAGTACAGATCAGAACGGAGCAGTACGGACCACTATGGAACAGTACAGACCAGAACGGACCAGTATGGACCAGTGCGGACCAGAACAGACCAGTACGGACCAGTACGGACCAGTATGGACCAGTGCGGACCAGTATGGACCAGTGCGGACCAGTGCGGAACAGAACGGACAAGTACGGACTAGTACGGACCACTATGGAACAGAACGGACCAGTATGGACCAGTGCCGACCAGAACAGACCAGTACGGACCAGTACGGACCAGTATGGACCAGTGCGGACCAGTATGGACCAGTGCGGACCAGTACGGACCAGTACGGACCAGAACGGACCAGTACGGACCACTATGGACCAGTGCGGAACAGAACGGACAAGTACGGACTAGTACGGACCACTATGGAACAGAACGTACCAGTATGGACCAGTGCGGACCAGAACAGACCAGTACGGACCAGTACGGACCAGTATGGACCAGTGCGGACCAGTATGGACCAGTGCGGACCAGTGCGGAACAGAACGGACAAGTACGGACTAGTACGGACCACTATGGAACAGAACGTACCAGTATGGACCAGTGCGGACCAGAACAGACCAGTATGGACCAGTATGGACCAGCACGGAACACTATGGACCAGTATGGACCAGAATGGACCACTATGGACCAGTACGGAGCAGAACGGACCAGTACGGACCAGTACGGACTACTAGTGACCAGTACGGACCACTAGGGGGCAGTACGGAGCACTATGGACCAGTATGGACCAGTGCGGATCAGTACGGACCACTATGGACGAGTACAAACCAGTACGGACCAGTACGGACCAGTATGGACCGGTATGGACCAGTGCGGACCAGTACGGACCAGTATGGACCAGTATGGACCAGTGCGGACCAGTACGGACCAGTATGGACAAGGGCAGACCAGAACGGACCAGTACGGACCAGCACGGAACACTATGGACCAGTACGGACCAGAATAGACCTGTACGGACCAGTACGGAATACTAGGGACCAGTACGGACCACAAGGGGGCAGTACGGAGCAGTATGGACCAGTACGGACCAGGACGGACCAGTATGGACCAGTGAGGACCAGTGCGGACCAGAACCGACCAGTACGGACTAGTACGGACCACTATGGAACAGAACGTACCAGAACGGACCAGTACGGACTGGTAGGGACCAGTACGGACCGGTAGGGACGAGTACGGAACACTATGGACCAGTACGGAGCAGAACGGACCAGTACGGACCAGTATGGACCAGTACAGATCAGAACGGAGCAGTACGGACCACTATGGAACAGTACAGACCAGAACGGACCAGTATGGACCAGTGCGGACCAGAACAGACCAGTACGGACCAGTACGGACCAGTATGGACCAGTGCGGACCAGTATGAACCAGTGCGGACCAGTGCGGAACAGAACGGACAAGTACGGACTAGTACGGACCACTATGGAACAGAACGGACCAGTATGGACCAGTGCCGACCAGAACAGACCAGTACGGACCAGTACGGACCAGTATGGACCAGTGCGGACCAGTATGGACCAGTGCGGAACAGTACGGACCAGTATGGACCAGTATGGACCAGTACGGACCAGTATGGACCAGTATGGACCAGTACGGACCAGAACGGACCAATAGGGAACACTACGGACCAGTACGGACCAGTGCGGACCAGAACAGACCAGTACGGACCAGAACGGACCAGTACGGACCAGTATGGACCAGTGCGGACCAGAACAGACCAGTACGGACCAGTACGGACCAGTATGGACCAGTGCGGACAGGTATGGTCCAGTGCGGACCAGTACGGACTACTAGTGACCAGTACGGACCACTAGGGGGCAGTACGGAGCACTATGGACCAGTATGGACGAGTGCGGACCAGTACGGACCAGTATGGACCAGTATGGACCAGTACGGACCAGTATGGACCAGTATGGACCAGTACGGACCAGAACGGACCAATAGGGTACACTACGGACCAGTACGGACCAGTGCGGACCAGAACAGACCAGTACGGACCAGAACGGACCAGTACGGACCAGTATGGACCAGTGCGGACCAGAACAGACCAGTACGGACCAGTACCAACCAGTATGGACCAGTGCGGACAGGTATGGTCCAGTGCGGACCAGTGCGGACCAGTATGGACCAGAACGGACCAGTACGGACAAGTACGGAATACTAGGGACCAGTACGGACCACAAGGGGGCAGTACGGAGCAGTGTGGACCAGTACGGACCTGGACGGACCAGTATGGACCAGTGAGGACCAGTGCGGACAAGAACCGACCAGTACGGACTAGTACGGACCACTATGGAACAGAACGTACCAGAACGGACCAGTACGGACTGGTAGGGACCAGTACGGACCGGTAGGGAACACTATGGACCAGTATGGACCAGTATGGACCAGAACGGACCAGTACGGACCACTATGGACCAGTGCGGAACAGAACGGACAAGTACGGACTAGTACGGACCACTATGGAACAGAACGGACCAGTATGGACCAGTGCCGACCAGAACAGACCAGTACGGACCAGTACGGACCAGTATGGACCAGTGCGGACCAGTATGGACCAGTGCGGACCAGTGCGGAACAGAACGGACAAGTACGGACTAGTACGGACCACTATGGAACAGAACGTACCAGTATGGACCAGTGCGGACCAGAACAGACCAGTATGGACCAGTATGGACCAGCACGGAACACTATGGACCAGTACGGACCAGAATGGACCACTATGGACCAGTACGGAGCAGAACGGACCAGTACGGACCAGTACGGACTACTAGTGACCAGTACGGACCACTAGGGGGCAGTACGGAGCACTATGGACCAGTATGGACCCGTGCGGATCAGTACGGACCACTATGGACGAGTACAGACCAGTACGGACCAGTACGGACCAGTATGGACCGGTATGGACCAGTGCGGACCAGTACGGACCAGTATGGACCAGTATGGACCAGTGCGGACCAGTACGGAACACTATGGACAAGGGCAGACCAGAACGGACCAGTACGGACCAGCACGGAACACTATGGACCAGTACGGACCAGAACAGACCAGTACGGACCAGTACGGAATACTAGGGACCAGTACGGACCACAAGGGGGCAGTACGGAGCAGTATGGACCAGTACGGACCTGGACGGACCAGTATGGACCAGTGAGGACCAGTGCGGACCAGAACCGACCAGTACGGACTAGTACGGACCACTATGGAACAGAACGTACCAGAACGGACCAGTACGGACTGGTAGGGACCAGTACGGACCGGTAGGGACCAGTACGGAACACTATGGACCAGTACGGAGCAGAACGGACCAGTACGGACCAGTATGGACCAGTACAGATCAGAACGGACCAGTACGGACCACTATGGAACAGTACGGACCAGAACGGACCAGTATGGACCAGTGCGGACCAGAACAGACCAGTACGGACCAGTACGGACCAGTATGGACCAGTGCGGACCAGTATGGACCAGTGCGGACCAGTGCGGAACAGAACGGACAAGTACGGACTAGTACGGACCACTATGGAACAGAACGGACCAGTATGGACCAGTGCCGACCAGAACAGACCAGTACGGACCAGTACGGACCAGTATGGACCAGTGCGGACCAGTATGGACCAGTGCGGACCAGTACGGACCAGTATGGACCAGTATGGACCTGTACGGACCAGTATGGACCAGTATGGACCAGTACGGACCAGTATGGACCAGTGCGGACCAGAACAGACCAGTACGGACCAGTACCAACCAGTATGGACCAGTGCGGACAGGTATGGTCCAGTGCGGACCAGTACGGACCAGTATGGACAAGGGCAGACCAGTACGGACCAGTACCAACCAGTATGGACCAGTGCGGACAGGTATGGTCCAGTGCGGACCAGTACGGACCAGTATGGACAAGGGCAGACCAGTACGGACCAGTACGGACCAGAACGGACTAATAGGGACCACTACGGACCAGTACGGACCAGTACAGACGAGTATGGACCAGTATGGACCAGTACGGACCAGTATGGACCACTATGGACCAGTACGGACCAGTACGGACCACTATGGACCAGTACGGGCCAGAATGGACCAGTACGGACCACTATGGAACAGTACGGACCAGAACGGACCAGTATGGACCAGTGCGGACCAGAACAGACCAGTACGGACCAGTACGGACCAGTATGGACCAATGCGGACCAGTATGGACCAGTGCGGACCAGTGCGGAACAGAACGGACAAGTACGGACTAGTACGGACCACTATGGAACAGAACGGACCAGTATGGACCAGTGCCGACCAGAACGTACCAGTACGGACCAGTACGGACCAGTATGGACCAGTGCGGACCAGTATGGACCTGTGCGGACCAGTACGGACCAGTATGGACCAGTATGGACCAGTACGGACCAGTACGGACCAGTATGGACCAGTACGGACCAGAACGGACCAATAGGGTACACTACGGACCAGTACGGACCAGTGCGGACCAGAACAGAGCAGTACGGACCAGAACGGACCAGTACGGACCAGTATGGACCAGTGCGGACCAGAACAGACCAGTACGGACCAGTACGGACCAGTATGGACCAGTGCGGACCAGAACGGACCAGTATGGACCAGTATGGACCAGTATGGACCAGAACGGACCAGTACGGACAAGTACGGAATACTAGGGACCAGTACGGGCCACAAGGGGGCAGTACGGAGCAGTGTGGACCAGTACGGACCTGGACGGACCAGTATGGACCAGTGAGGACCAGTGCGGACCAGAACCGACCAGTACGGACTAGTACGGACCACTATGGAACAGAACGTACCAGAACGGACCAGTACGGACTGGTAGGGACCAGTACGGACCGGTAGGGAACACTATGGACCAGTATGGACCAGTACGGACCAGAACGGACCAGTACGGACCACTATGGACCAGTGCGGAACAGAACGGACAAGTACGGACTAGTACGGAACACTATGGAACAGAACGTACCAGTACGGACCAGTGCGGACCAGAACAGACCAGTACGGACCAGAACGGACCAGTACGGACCAGTATGGACCAGTGCCGACCAGAACAGACCAGTACGGACCAGTACGGACCAGTATGGACCAGTGCGGACCAGAACAGACCAGTACGGACCAGTACAGACCAGTATGGACCAGTATGGACCAGTACGGAGCAGTATGGACCAGTATGGACCAGTACGGACCAGAACGGACCAATAGGGTACACTACGGACCAGTACAGACCAGTGCGGACCAGAACAGACCAGTATGGACCAGTGCGGACCAGTACGGACCAGTATGGACCAGTATGGTCCCGTACGGACCAGTATGGACCAGTATGGACCAGTACGGACCAGAACGGACCAATAGGGTACACTACGGACCAGTACGGACCAGTGCGGACCAGAACAGACCAGTACGGACCAGAACGGACCAGTTCGGACCAGTATGGACCAGTGCGGATCAGTACGGACCACTATGGACGAGTACAGACCAGTACGGACCAGTACGGACCAGTATGGACCGGTATGGACCAGTGCGGACCAGTACGGACCAGTATGGACCAGTATGGACCAGTGCGGACCAGTACGGACCAGTATGGACAAGGGCAGACCACAACGGACCAGTACGGACCAGCACGGAACACTATGGACCAGTACGGACCAGAATAGACCTGTACGGACCAGTACGGAATACTAGGGACCAGTACGGACCACAAGGGGGCAGTACGGAGCAGTACGGACCAGTACGGACCAGTACGGACCAGTACGGACCAGTAAGGACCGGTATGGACCGGTACGGACCAGTACGGAC
Source organism: Anomalospiza imberbis (assembly GCF_031753505.1). Classification (NCBI taxonomy): domain Eukaryota; kingdom Metazoa; phylum Chordata; class Aves; order Passeriformes; family Viduidae; genus Anomalospiza; species Anomalospiza imberbis. The sequence continues at coordinate 23,896 of NW_027100089.1, forward strand.
CAGTATGGACCAGTATGGACCAGTGCGGACCAGTACGGACCAGTATGGACAAGGGCAGACCAGTACGGACCAGTACGGACCAGTATGGACCGGTATGGACCAGTACGGACCAGTACGGACCAGTACGGGCCAGTACGGACCAGTACGGACCATTGCGGTCCAGTATGGACCAGTACGGACCAGAACGGTCCTGTATGGACCAGAACAGACCAGGACGGACCAGTACGGACCAGTACGGACCAGAACGGACTAATAGGGACCACTACGGACCAGTACGGACCAGTACAGACGAGTATGGACCAGTATGGACCAGTACGGACCAGTACGGACCAGTGCGGACCAGAACGGACCAGTATGGACCAGTATGGACCAGTATGGATCAGTAGGGAACAATACGGACCAGGACGGACCAGTACGGACCAGTATGGACCAGTACGGATCACTATGGACCTGTACGGAGCAGTATGGACCAGTACGGACCAGTACGGACCAGTATGGACCAGTGCGGACCAGAACGGACCAGTATGGACCAGTATGGACCAGTATGGATCGGTAGGGACCAATACGGACCAGGACAGACCAATACGGACCAGGACGGACCAGTACGGTCCAGTACGGAATACTAGGGACCAGTACGGACCACAAGGGGGCAGTACGGAGCAGTGTGGACCAGTACCGACCTGGACGGACCAGTATGGACCAGTGAGGACCAGTGCGGACCAGAACCGACCAGTACGGACTAGTACGGACCACTATGGAACAGAACGTACCAGAACGGACCAGTACGGACTGGTAGGGACCAGTACGGACCGGTAGGGAACACTACGGACCAGTATGGACCAGTACGGAGCAGAACGGACCAGTACGGACCAGTATGGACCAGTACAGATCAGAACGGACCAGTACGGACCACTATGGAACAGTACGGACCAGAACGGACCAGTATGGACCAGTGCGGACCAGAACAGACCAGTACGGACCAGTACGGACCAGTATGGACCAGTGCGGACCAGTATGGACCAGTGCGGACCAGTGCGGAACAGAACGGACAAGTACGGACTAGTACGGACCACTATGGAACAGAACGGACCAGTATGGACCAGTGCCGACCAGAACAGACCAGTACGGACCAGTACGGACCAGTATGGACCAGTGCGGACCAGTATGGACCAGTGCGGACCAGTACGGACCAGTATGGACCAGTATGGACCAGTACGGACCAGTATGGACCAGTATGGACCAGTACGGACCAGAACGGACCAATAGGGTACACTACGGACCAGTACGGAACAGAACGTACCAGAACGGACCAGTACGGACTGGTAGGGACCAGTACGGACCGGTAGGGAACACTATGGACCAGTATGGACCAGTACGGACCAGAACGGACCAGTACGGACCACTATGGACCAGTGCGGAACAGAACGGACAAGTACGGACTAGTACGGAACACTATGGAACAGAACGTACCAGTACGGACCAGTGCGGACCAGAACAGACCAGTACGGACCAGAACGGACCAGTACGGACCAGTATGGACCAGTGCCGACCAGAACAGACCAGTACGGACCAGTACAGACCAGTATGGACCAGTGCGGACCAGTATGGACCAGTGCGGACCAGTACAGACCAGTATGGACCAGTATGGACCAGTACGGACCAGTATGGACCAGTATGGACCAGTACGGACCAGAACGGACCAATAGGGTACACTACGGACCAGTACGGACCAGTGCGGACCAGAACAGACCAGTACGGACCAGAACGGACCAGTACGGACCAGTATGGACCAGTGCGGACCAGAACAGACCAGTACGGACCAGTACCAACCAGTATGGACCAGTGCGGACAGGTATGGTCCAGTGCGGACCAGTGCGGACCAGTATGGACCAGAACGGACCAGTACGGACAAGTACGGAATACTAGGGACCAGTACGGACCACAAGGGGGCAGTACGGAGCAGTGTGGACCAGTACGGACCTGGACGGACCAGTATGGACCAGTGAGGACCAGTGCGGACAAGAACCGACCAGTACGGACTAGTACGGACCACTATGGAACAGAACGTACCAGAACGGACCAGTACGGACTGGTAGGGACCAGTACGGACCGGTAGGGAACACTATGGACCAGTATGGACCAGTATGGACCAGAACGGACCAGTACGGACCACTATGGACCAGTGCGGAACAGAACGGACAAGTACGGACTAGTACGGACCACTATGGAACAGAACGGACCAGTATGGACCAGTGCCGACCAGAACAGACCAGTACGGACCAGTACGGACCAGTATGGACCAGTGCGGACCAGTATGGACCAGTGCGGACCAGTGCGGAACAGAACGGACAAGTACGGACTAGTACGGACCACTATGGAACAGAACGTACCAGTATGGACCAGTGCGGACCAGAACAGACCAGTATGGACCAGTATGGACCAGCACGGAACACTATGGACCAGTACGGACCAGAATGGACCACTATGGACCAGTACGGAGCAGAACGGACCAGTACGGACCAGTACGGACTACTAGTGACCAGTACGGACCACTAGGGGGCAGTACGGAGCACTATGGACCAGTATGGACCCGTGCGGATCAGTACGGACCACTATGGACGAGTACAGACCAGTACGGACCAGTACGGACCAGTATGGACCGGTATGGACCAGTGCGGACCAGTACGGACCAGTATGGACCAGTATGGACCAGTGCGGACCAGTACGGAACACTATGGACAAGGGCAGACCAGAACGGACCAGTACGGACCAGCACGGAACACTATGGACCAGTACGGACCAGAACAGACCAGTACGGACCAGTACGGAATACTAGGGACCAGTACGGACCACAAGGGGGCAGTACGGAGCAGTATGGACCAGTACGGACCTGGACGGACCAGTATGGACCAGTGAGGACCAGTGCGGACCAGAACCGACCAGTACGGACTAGTACGGACCACTATGGAACAGAACGTACCAGAACGGACCAGTACGGACTGGTAGGGACCAGTACGGACCGGTAGGGACCAGTACGGAACACTATGGACCAGTACGGAGCAGAACGGACCAGTACGGACCAGTATGGACCAGTACAGATCAGAACGGACCAGTACGGACCACTATGGAACAGTACGGACCAGAACGGACCAGTATGGACCAGTGCGGACCAGAACAGACCAGTACGGACCAGTACGGACCAGTATGGACCACTATGGACCAGTACGGACCAGTACGGACCACTATGGACCAGTACGGGCCAGAATGGACCAGTACGGACCACTATGGAACAGTACGGACCAGAACGGACCAGTATGGACCAGTGCGGACCAGAACAGACCAGTACGGACCAGTACGGACCAGTATGGACCAATGCGGACCAGTATGGACCAGTGCGGACCAGTGCGGAACAGAACGGACAAGTACGGACTAGTACGGACCACTATGGAACAGAACGGACCAGTATGGACCAGTGCCGACCAGAACGTACCAGTACGGACCAGTACGGACCAGTATGGACCAGTGCGGACCAGTATGGACCAGTGCGGACCAGTACGGACCAGTATGGACCAGTATGGACCAGTACGGACCAGTACGGACCAGTATGGACCAGTACGGACCAGAACGGACCAATAGGGTACACTACGGACCAGTACGGACCAGTGCGGACCAGAACAGAGCAGTACGGACCAGAACGGACCAGTACGGACCAGTATGGACCAGTGAGGACCAGAACAGACCAGTACGGACCAGTACGGACCAGTATGGACCAGTGCGGACCAGAACGGACCAGTATGGACCAGTATGGACCAGTATGGACCAGAACGGACCAGTACGGACAAGTACGGAATACTAGGGACCAGTACGGGCCACAAGGGGGCAGTACGGAGCAGTGTGGACCAGTACGGACCTGGACGGACCAGTATGGACCAGTGAGGACCAGTGCGGACCAGAACCGACCAGTACGGACTAGTACGGACCACTATGGAACAGAACGTACCAGAACGGACCAGTACGGACTGGTAGGGACCAGTACGGACCGGTAGGGAACACTATGGACCAGTATGGACCAGTACGGACCAGAACGGACCAGTACGGACCACTATGGACCAGTGCGGAACAGAACGGACAAGTACGGACTAGTACGGAACACTATGGAACAGAACGTACCAGTACGGACCAGTGCGGACCAGAACAGACCAGTACGGACCAGAACGGACCAGTACGGACCAGTATGGACCAGTGCCGACCAGAACAGACCAGTACGGACCAGTACGGACCAGTATGGACCAGTGCAGACCAGTATGGACCAGTGCGGACCAGTACAGACCAGTATGGACCAGTATGGACCAGTACGGACCAGTATGGACCAGTATGGACCAGTACGGACCAGAACGGACCAATAGGGTACACTACGGACCAGTACAGACCAGTGCGGACCAGAACAGACCAGTATGGACCAGTGCGGACCAGTACGGACCAGTATGGACCAGTATGGTCCCGTACGGACCAGTATGGACCAGTATGGACCAGTACGGACCAGAACGGACCAATAGGGTACACTACGGACCAGTACGGACCAGTGCGGACCAGAAAAGACCAGTACGGACCAGAACGGACCAGTTCGGACCAGTATGGACCAGTGCGGATCAGTACGGACCACTATGGACGAGTACAGACCAGTACGGACCAGTACGGACCAGTATGGACCGGTATGGACCAGTGCGGACCAGTACGGACCAGTATGGACCAGTATGGACCAGTGCGGACCAGTACGGACCAGTATGGACAAGGGCAGACCACAACGGACCAGTACGGACCAGCACGGAACACTATGGACCAGTACGGACCAGAATAGACCTGTACGGACCAGTACGGAATACTAGGGACCAGTACGGACCACAAGGGGGCAGTACGGAGCAGTATGGACCAGTACGGACCAGTACGGACCAGTACGGACCAGTAAGGACCGGTATGGACCGGTACGGACCAGTACGGACCAGTATGGACCAGTATGGACCAGTGCGGACCAGTACGGACCAGTATGGACAAGGGCAGACCAGTACGGACCAGTACGGACCAGTATGGACCGGTATGGACCAGTACGGACCAGTACGGACCAGTACGGGCCAGTACGGACCAGTACGGACCATTGCGGTCCAGTATGGACCAGTACGGACCAGAACGGTCCTGTATGGACCAGAACAGACCAGGACGGACCAGTACGGACCAGTATGGACCAGAACGGACCAGTACGGACAAGTACGGAATACTAGGGACCAGTACGGACCACAAGGGGGCAGTACGGAGCAGTGTGGACCAGTACCGACCTGGACGGACCAGTATGGACCAGTGAGGACCAGTGCGGACCAGAACCGACCAGTACAGACTAGTACGGACCACTATGGAACAGAACGTACCAGAACGGACCAGTACGGACTGGTAGGGACCAGTACGGACCGGTAGGGAACACCATGGACCAGTATGGACCAGTACGGACCAGAACGGACCAGTACGGACCACTATGGACCAGTGCGGAACAGAACGGACAAGTACGGACTAGTACGGACCACTATGGAACAGAACGTACCAGTATGGACCAGTGCGGACCAGAACAGACCAGTACGGACCAGTACGGACCAGTATGGACCAGTGCGGACCAGTATGGACCAGTGCGGACCAGTGCGGAACAGAACGGACAAGTACGGACTAGTACGGACCACTATGGAACAGAACGTACCAGTATGGACCAGTGCGGACCAGAACAGACCAGTATGGACCAGTATGGACCAGCACGGAACACTATGGACCAGTATGGACCAGAATGGACCACTATGGACCAGTACGGAGCAGAACGGACCAGAACGGACCAGTACGGACTACTAGTGACCAGTACGGACCACTAGGGGGCAGTACGGAGCACTATGGACCAGTATGGACCCGTGCGGATCAGTACGGACCACTATGGACGAGTACAGACCAGTACGGACCAGTACGGACCAGTATGGACCGGTATGGACCAGTGCGGACCAGTACGGACCAGTATGGACCAGTATGGACCAGTGCGGACCAGTACGGACCAGTATGGACAAGGGCAGACCAGAACGGACCAGTACGGACCAGCACGGAACACTATGGACCAGTACGGACCAGAATAGACCTGTACGGACCAGTACGGAATACTAGGGACCAGTACGGACCACAAGGGGGCAGTACGGAGCAGTATGGACCAGTACGGACCAGGACGGACCAGTATGGACCAGTGAGGACCAGTGCGGACCAGAACCGACCAGTACGGACTAGTACGGACCACTATGGAACAGAACGTACCAGAACGGACCAGTACGGACTGGTAGGGACCAGTACGGACCGGTAGGGACGAGTACGGAACACTATGGACCAGTACGGACCAGAACGGACCAGTACGGACCAGTATGGACCAGTACAGATCAGAACGGAGCAGTACGGACCACTATGGAACAGTACAGACCAGAACGGGCCAGTATGGACCAGTGCGGACCAGAACAGACCAGTACGGACCAGTGCGGACCAGTATGGACCAGTGCGGACCAGTGCGGAACAGAACGGACAAGTACGGACTAGTACGGACCACTATGGAACAGAACGGACCAGTATGGACCAGTGCCGACCAGAACAGACCAGTACGGACCAGTACGGACCAGTATGGACCAGTGCGGACCAGTATGGACCAGTGCGGACCAGTACGGACCAGTACGGACCAGAACGGACCAGTACGGACCACTATGGACCAGTGCGGAACAGAACGGACAAGTACGGACTAGTACGGACCACTATGGAACAGAACGTACCAGTATGGACCAGTGCGGACCAGAACAGACCAGTACGGACCAGTACGGACCAGTATGGACCAGTGCGGACCAGTATGGACCAGTGCGGACCAGTGCGGAACAGAACGGACAAGTACGGACTAGTACGGACCACTATGGAACAGAACGTACCAGTATGGCCCAGTGCGGACCAGAACAGACCAGTATGGACCAGTATGGACCAGCACGGAACACTATGGACCAGTATGGACCAGAATGGACCACTATGGACCAGTACGGAGCAGAACGGACCAGTACGGACCAGTACGGACTACTAGTGACCAGTACGGACCACTAGGGGGCAGTACGGAGCACTATGGACCAGTATGGACCAGTGCGGATCAGTACGGACCACTATGGACGAGTACAGACCAGTACGGACCAGTACGGACCAGTATGGACCGGTATGGACCAGTGCGGACCAGTACGGACCAGTATGGACCAGTATGGACCAGTGCGGACCAGTACGGACCAGTATGGACAAGGGCAGACCAGAACGGACCAGTACGGACCAGCACGGAACACTATGGACCAGTACGGACCAGAATAGACCTGTACGGACCAGTACGGAATACTAGGGACCAGTACGGACCACAAGGGGGCAGTACGGAGCAGTATGGACCAGTACGGACCAGGACGGACCAGTATGGACCAGTGAGGACCAGTGCGGACCAGAACCGACCAGTACGGACTAGTACGGACCACTATGGAACAGAACGTACCAGAACGGACCAGTACGGACTGGTAGGGACCAGTACGGACCGGTAGGGACGAGTACGGAACACTATGGACCAGTACGGAGCAGAACGGACCAGTACGGACCAGTATGGACCAGTACAGATCAGAACGGAGCAGTACGGACCACTATGGAACAGTACAGACCAGAACGGACCAGTATGGACCAGTGCGGACCAGAACAAACCAGTACGGACCAGTGCGGACCAGTATGGACCAGTGCGGACCAGTGCGGAACAGAACGGACAAGTACGGACTAGTACGGACCACTATGGAACAGAACGGACCAGTATGGACCAGTGCCGACCAGAACAGACCAGTACGGACCAGTACGGACCAGTATGGACCAGTGCGGACCAGTATGGACCAGTGCGGACCAGTACGGACCAGTACGGACCAGAACGGACCAGTACCGACCACTATGGACCAGTGCGGAACAGAACGGACAAGTACGGACTAGTACGGACCACTATGGAACAGAACGTACCAGTATGGACCAGTGCGGACCAGAACAGACCAGTACGGACCAGTACGGACCAGTATGGACCAGTGCGGACCAGTATGGACCAGTGCGGACCAGTGCGGAACAGAACGGACAAGTACGGACTAGTACGGACCACTATGGAACAGAACGTACCAGTATGGACCAGTGCGGACCAGAACAGACCAGTATGGACCAGTATGGACCAGCACGGAACACTATGGACCAGTATGGACCAGAATGGACCACTATGGACCAGTACGGAGCAGAACGGACCAGTATGGACCAGTGCGGACCAGTACGGACCAGTATGGACAAGGGCAGACCAGAACGGACCAGTACGGACCAGCACGGAACACTATGGACCAGTACGGACCAGAATAGACCTGTACGGACCAGTACGGAATACTAGGGACCAGTACGGACCACAAGGGGGCAGTACGGAGCAGTATGGACCAGTACGGACCAGGACGGACCAGTATGGACCAGTGAGGACCAGTGCGGACCAGAACCGACCAGTACGGACTAGTACGGACCACTATGGAACAGAACGTACCAGAACGGACCAGTACGGACTGGTAGGGACCAGTACGGACCGGTAGGGACCAGTACGGAACACTATGGACCAGTACGGAGCAGAACGGACCAGTACGGACCAGTATGGACCAGTACAGATCAGAACGGAGCAGTACGGACCACTATGGAACAGTACAGACCAGAACGGACCAGTATGGACCAGTGCGGACCAGAACAGACCAGTACGGACCAGTGCGGACCAGTATGGACCAGTGCGGACCAGTGCGGAACAGAACGGACAAGTACGGACTAGTACGGACCACTATGGAACAGAACGGACCAGTATGGACCAGTGCCGACCAGAACAGACCAGTACGGACCAGTACGGACCAGTATGGACCAGTGCGGACCAGTATGGACCAGTGCGGACCAGTACGGACCAGTACGGACCAGAACGGACCAATACGGACCACTATGGACCAGTGCGGAACAGAACGGACAAGTACGGACTAGTACGGACCACTATGGAACAGAACGTACCAGTATGGACCAGTGCGGACCAGAACAGACCAGTACGGACCAGTACGGACCAGTATGGACCAGTGCGGACCAGTATGGACCAGTGCGGACCAGTGCGGAACAGAACGGACAAGTACGGACTAGTACGGACCACTATGGAACAGAACGTACCAGTATGGACCAGTGCGGACCAGAACAGACCAGTATGGACCAGTATGGACCAGCACGGAACACTATGGACCAGTATGGACCAGAATGGACCACTATGGACCAGTACGGAGCAGAACGGACCAGTACGGACCAGTACGGACTACTAGTGACCAGTACGGACCACTAGGGGGCAGTACGGAGCACTATGGACCAGTATGGACCAGTGCGGATCAGTACGGACCACTATGGACGAGTACAGACCAGTACGGACCAGTACGGACCAGTATGGACCGGTATGGACCAGTGCGGACCAGTACGGACCAGTATGGACCAGTATGGACCAGTGCGGACCAGTACGGACCAGTATGGACAAGGGCAGACCACAACGGACCAGTACGGACCAGCACGGAACACTATGGACCAGTACGGACCAGAATAGACCTGTACGGACCAGTACGGAATACTAGGGACCAGTACGGACCACAAGGGGGCAGTACGGAGCAGTATGGACCAGTACGGACCAGGACGGACCAGTATGGACCAGTGAGGACCAGTGCGGACCAGAACCGACCAGTACGGACTAGTACGGACCACTATGGAACAGAACGTACCAGAACGGACCAGTACGGACTGGTAGGGACCAGTACGGACCGGTAGGGACGAGTACGGAACACTATGGACCAGTACGGAGCAGAACGGACCAGTACGGACCAGTATGGACCAGTACAGATCAGAACGGAGCAGTACGGACCACTATGGAACAGTACAGACCAGAACGGACCAGTATGGACCAGTGCGGACCAGAACAGACCAGTACGGACCAGTGCGGACCAGTATGGACCAGTGCGGACCAGTGCGGAACAGAACGGACAAGTACGGACTAGTACGGACCACTATGGAACAGAACGGACCAGTATGGACCAGTGCCGACCAGAACAGACCAGTACGGACCAGTACGGACCAGTATGGACCAGTGCGGACCAGTATGGACCAGAACGGACCAGTACGGACCACTATGGACCAGTGCGGAACAGAACGGACAAGTACGGACTAGTACGGACCACTATGGAACAGAACGTACCAGTATGGACCAGTGCGGACCAGAACAGACCAGTACGGACCAGTACGGACCAGTATGGACCAGTGCGGACCAGTATGGACCAGTGCGGACCAGTGCGGAACAGAACGGACAAGTACGGACTAGTACGGACCACTATGGAACAGAACGTACCAGTATGGACCAGTGCGGACCAGAACAGACCAGTATGGACCAGTATGGACCAGCACGGAACACTATGGACCAGTATGGACCAGAATGGACCACTATGGACCAGTACGGAGCAGAACGGACCAGTATGGACCAGTGCGGACCAGTACGGACCAGTATGGACAAGGGCAGACCAGAACGGACCAGTACGGACCAGCACGGAACACTATGGACCAGTACGGACCAGAATAGACCTGTACGGACCAGTACGGAATACTAGGGACCAGTACGGACCACAAGGGGGCAGTACGGAGCAGTATGGACCAGTACGGACCAGGACGGACCAGTATGGACCAGTGAGGACCAGTGCGGACCAGAACCGACCAGTACGGACTAGTACGGACCACTATGGAACAGAACGTACCAGAACGGACCAGTACGGACTGGTAGGGACCAGTACGGACCGGTAGGGACGAGTACGGAACACTATGGACCAGTACGGAGCAGAACGGACCAGTACGGACCAGTATGGACCAGTACAGATCAGAACGGAGCAGTACGGACCACTATGGAACAGTACAGACCAGAACGGACCAGTATGGACCAGTGCGGACCAGAACAGACCAGTACGGACCAGTGCGGACCAGTATGGACCAGTGCGGACCAGTGCGGAACAGAACGGACAAGTACGGACTAGTACGGACCACTATGGAACAGAACGGACCAGTATGGACCAGTGCCGACCAGAACAGACCAGTACGGACCAGTACGGACCAGTATGGACCAGTGCGGACCAGTATGGACCAGTGCGGACCAGTACGGACCAGTACGGACCAGAACGGACCAATACGGACCATTATGGACCAGTGCGGAACAGAACGGACAAGTACGGACTAGTACGGACCACTATGGAACAGAACGTACCAGTATGGACCAGTGCGGACCAGAACAGACCAGTACGGACCATTACGGACCAGTATGGACCAGTGCGGACCAGTATGGACCAGTGCGGACCAGTGCGGAACAGAACGGACAAGTACGGACTAGTACGGACCACTATGGAACAGAACGTACCAGTATGGACCAGTGCGGACCAGAACAGACCAGTATGGACCAGTATGGACCAGCACGGAACACTATGGACCAGTATGGACCAGAATGGACCACTATGGACCAGTACGGAGCAGAACGGACCAGTACGGACCAGTACGGACTACTAGTGACCAGTACGGACCACTAGGGGGCAGTACGGAGCACTATGGACCAGTATGGACCAGTGCGGATCAGTACGGACCACTATGGACGAGTACAGACCAGTACGGACCAGTACGGACCAGTATGGACCGGTATGGACCAGTGCGGACCAGTACGGACCAGTATGGACCAGTATGGACCAGTGCGGACCAGTACGGACCAGTATGGACAAGGGCAGACCACAACGGACCAGTACGGACCAGCACGGAACACTATGGACCAGTACGGACCAGAATAGACCTGTACGGACCAGTACGGAATACTAGGGACCAGTACGGACCACAAGGGGGCAGTACGGAGCAGTATGGACCAGTACGGACCAGGACGGACCAGTATGGACCAGTGAGGACCAGTGCGGACCAGAACCGACCAGTACGGACTAGTACGGACCACTATGGAACAGAACGTACCAGAACGGACCAGTACGGACTGGTAGGGACCAGTACGGACCGGTAGGGACGAGTACGGAACACTATGGACCAGTACGGAGCAGAACGGACCAGTACGGACCAGTATGGACCAGTACAGATCAGAACGGAGCAGTACGGACCACTATGGAACAGTACAGACCAGAACGGACCAGTATGGACCAGTGCGGACCAGAACAGACCAGTACGGACCAGTGCGGACCAGTATGGACCAGTGCGGACCAGTGCGGAACAGAACGGACAAGTACGGACTAGTACGGACCACTATGGAACAGAACGGACCAGTATGGACCAGTGCCGACCAGAACAGACCAGTACGGACCAGTACGGACCAGTATGGACCAGTGCGGACCAGTATGGACCAGTGCGGACCAGTACGGACCAGTACGGACCAGAACGGACCAGTACGGACCACTATGGACCAGTGCGGAACAGAACGGACAAGTACGGACTAGTACGGACCACTATGGAACAGAACGTACCAGTATGGACCAGTGCGGACCAGAACAGACCAGTACGGACCAGTACGGACCAGTATGGACCAGTGCGGACCAGTATGGACCAGTGCGGACCAGTGCGGAACAGAACGGACAAGTACGGACTAGTACGGACCACTATGGAACAGAACGTACCAGTATGGACCAGTGCGGACCAGAACAGACCAGTATGGACCAGTATGGACCAGCACGGAACACTATGGACCAGTATGGACCAGAATGGACCACTATGGACCAGTACGGAGCAGAACGGACCAGTACGGACCAGTACGGACTACTAGTGACCAGTACGGACCACTAGGGGGCAGTACGGAGCACTATGGACCAGTATGGACCAGTGCGGATCAGTACGGACCACTATGGACGAGTACAGACCAGTACGGACCAGTACGGACCAGTATGGACCGGTATGGACCAGTGCGGACCAGTACGGACCAGTATGGACCAGTATGGACCAGTGCGGACCAGTACGGACCAGTATGGACAAGGGCAGACCAGAACGGACCAGTACGGACCAGCACGGAACACTATGGACCAGTACGGACCAGAATAGACCTGTACGGACCAGTACGGAATACTAGGGACCAGTACGGACCACAAGGGGGCAGTACGGAGCAGTATGGACCAGTACGGACCAGGACGGACCAGTATGGACCAGTGAGGACCAGTGCGGACCAGAACCGACCAGTACGGACTAGTACGGACCACTATGGAACAGAACGTACCAGAACGGACCAGTACGGACTGGTAGGGACCAGTACGGACCGGTAGGGACGAGTACGGAACACTATGGACCAGTACGGAGCAGAACGGACCAGTACGGACCAGTATGGACCAGTACAGATCAGAACGGACCAGTACGGACCACTATGGAACAGTACAGACCAGAACGGACCAGTATGGACCAGTGCGGACCAGAACAGACCAGTACGGACCAGTACGGACCAGTATGGACCGGTGCGGACCAGTATGGACCAGTGCGGACCAGTGCGGAACAGAACGGACAAGTACGGACTAGTACGGACCACTATGGAACAGAACGGACCAGTATGGACCAGTGCCGATCAGAACAGACCAGTACGGACCAGTACGGACCAGTATGGACCAGTGCGGACCAGTATGGACCAGTGCGGACCAGTACGGACCAGTATGGACCAGTATGGACCAGTACGGACCAGTATGGACCAGTATGGACCAGTACGGACCAGAACGGACCAATAGGGTACACTACGGACCAGTACGGACCAGTGCGGACCAGAACAGACCAGTACGGACCAGAACGGACCAGTACGGACCAGTATGGACCAGTGCGGACCAGAACAGACCAGTACGGACCAGTACCAACCAGTATGGACCAGTGCGGACAGGTATGGTCCAGTGCGGACTAGTGCGGACCAGTATGGACCAGAACGGACCAGTACGGACAAGTACGGAATACTAGGGACCAGTACGGACCACAAGGGGGCAGTACGGAGCAGTGTGGACCAGTACGGACCTGGACGGACCAGTATGGACCAGTGAGGACCAGTGCGGACCAGAACCGACCAGTACGGACTAGGACGGACCACTATGGAACAGAACGTACCAGAACGGACCAGTACGGACTGGTAGGGACCAGTACGGACCGGTAGGGAACACTATGGACCAGTATGGACCAGTACGGACCAAAACGGACCAGTACGGACCACTATGGACCAGTGCGGAACAGAACGGACAAGTACGGACTAGTACGGACCACTATGGAACAGAACGTACCAGTACGGACCAGTGCGGACCAGAACAGACCAGTACGGACCAGAACGGACCAGTACGGACCAGTATGGACCAGTGCCGACCAGAACAGACCAGTACAGACCAGTACAGACCAGTATGGACCAGTATGGACCAGTATGGACCAGTGCGGACCAGTACGGACCAGTATGGACCAGTATGGACCAGTACGGACCAGTATGGACCACTATGGACCAGTACGGACCAGAACGGACCAATAGGGTGCACTACGGACCAGTACAGACCAGTGCGGACCAGTACGGACCAGTATGGACCAGTGCGGACCAGTACGGACCAGTATGGACCAGTATGGACCAGTACGGACCAGTATGGACCAGTATGGACCAGTACGGACCAGAACGGACCAATAGGGTACACTACGGACCAGTACGGACCAGTGCGGACCAGAACAGACCAGTACGGACCAGAACGGACCAGTTCGGACCAGTATGGACCAGTGCGGATCAGTACGGACCACTATGGACGAGTACAGACCAGTACGGACCAGTACGGACCAATATGGACCGGTATGGACCAGTGCGGACCAGTACGGACCATTGCGGTCCAGTATGGACCATTGCGGACCAGAACGGACCTGTATGGACCAGAACAGACCAGGACGGACCAGTACGGACCAGTACGGACCAGAACGGACTAATAGGGACCACTACGGACCAGTACGGACCAGTACAGACGAGTATGGACCAGTATGGACCAGTACGGACCAGTATGGACCAGTACGGACCAGTACGGACCAGTGCGGACCAGAACGGACCAGTATGGACCAGTATGGACCAGTATGGATCAGTAGGGAACAATACGGACCAGGACGGACCAGTACGGACCAGTATGGACCAGTACGGACCACTATGGACCTGTACGGACCAGTATGGACCAGTACGGACCAGTACGGACCAGTATGGACCAGTGCGGACCAGAACGGACCAGTATGGACCAGTATGGACCAGTATGGATCGGTAGGGACCAATACGGACCAGGACAGACTAATACGGACCAGGACGGACCAGTACGGACCAGTACGGAATACTAGGGACCAGTACGGACCACAAGGGGGCAGTACGGAGCAGTATGGACCAGTACCGACCTGGACGGACCAGTATGGACCAGTGAGGACCAGTGCGGACCAGAACCGACCAGTATGGACTAGTACGGACCACTATGGAACAGAACGTACCAGAACGGACCAGTACGGACTGGTAGGGACCAGTACGGACCGGTAGGGAACACTACGGACCAGTATGGACCAGTACGGAGCAGAACGGACCAGTACGGACCAGTATGGAGCAGTACAGATCAGAACGGACCAGTACGGACCACTATGGAACAGTACGGACCAGAACGGACCAGTATGGACCAGTGCGGACCAGAACAGACCAGTACGGACCAGTACGGACCAGTATGGACCAGTGCGGACCAGTATGGACCAGTGCGGACCAGTGCGAAACAGAACGGACAAGTACGGACTAGTACGGACCACTATGGAACAGAACGGACCAGTATGGACCAGTGCCGACCAGAACAGACCAGAACGGACCAGTACGGACCAGTATGGACCAGTGCCGACCAGAACAGACCAGTACGGAACAGTACGGACCAGTATGGACCAGTACGGACCAGAACGGACCAATAGGGTACACTACGGACCAGTACTAACCAGTGCGGACCAGAACAGACCAGTATGGACCAGTGCGGACCAGTACGGACCAGTATGGACCAGTATGGACCAGTACGGACCAGTATGGACCAGTATGGACCAGTACGGACCAGAACGGACCAATAGGGTACACTACGGACCAGTACGGACCAGTGCGGACCAGAACAGACCAGTAAGGACCAGAACGGACCAGTACGGACCAGTATGGACCAGTGCGGACCAGAACAGACCAGTACGGACCAGTACCAACCAGTATGGACCAGTGCGGACCAGTACGGACCAGTACGGACCAGTACGGACCAGTATGGACCAGTGCGGACCAGTATGGACCAGTGCGGACCAGTGCGAAACAGAACGGACAAGTACGGACTAGTACGGACCACTATGGAACAGAACGGACCAGTATGGACCAATGCCGACCAGAACAGACCAGTACGGACCAGTACGGACCAGTATGGACCAGTGCGGACCAGTATGGACCAGTGCGGACCAGTACGGACCAGTATGGACCAGTATGGACCAGTACGGACCAGTATGGACCAGTATGGACCAGTACGGACCAGAACGGACCAATAGGGTACACTACGGACCAGTACGGACCAGTGCGGACCAGAACAGACCAGTACGGACCAGAACGGACCAGTACGGACCAGTATGGACCAGTGCGGACCAGAACAGACCAGTACGGACCAGTACGGACTAGTATGGACCAGTGCGGACAGGTATGGTCCAGTGCGGACTAGTGCGGACCAGTATGGACCAGAACGGACCAGTACGGACAAGTACGGAATACTAGGGACCAGTACGGACCACAAGGGGGCAGTACGGAGCAGTGTGGACCAGTACCGACCTGGACGGACCAGTATGGACCAGTGAGGACCAGTGCGGACAAGAACCGACCAGTACGGACTAGTACGGACCACTATGGAACAGAACGTACCAGAACGGACCAGTACGGACTGGTAGGGACCAGTACGGACCGGTAGGGAACACTACGGACCAGTATGGACCAGTACGGACCAGAACGGACCAGTACGGACCACTATGGACCAGTGCGGAACAGAACGGACAAGTACGGACTAGTACGGACCACTATGGAACAGAACGTACCAGTACGGACCAGTGCGGACCAGAACAGACCAGTACGGACCAGAACGGAGCAGTACGGACCAGTATGGACCAGTGCCGACCAGAACAGACCAGTACGGACCAGTACGGACCAGTATGGACCAGTGCGGACCAGTATGGACCAGTGCGGACCAGTGCGGACAGGTATGATCCAGTGCGGACCAGTACGGACCAGTATGGACCAGTATGGACCAGTACGGACCAGAACGGACCAATAGGGTACACGACGGACCAGTACAGACCAGTGCGGAGCAGAACAGACCAGTACGGACCAGTACGGACCAGTACGGACAAGTATGGACCAGTATGGACCAGTACGGACCAGTATGGACCAGTATGGACCAGTACGGACCAGAACGGACCAATAGGGTACACTACGGACCAGTACGGACCAGTGCGGACCAGAACAGACCAGTACGGACCAGAACGGACCAGTTCGGACCAGTATGGACCAGTGCGGATCAGTACGGACCGGTATGGACCAGTGCGGACCAGTACGGACCAGTATGGACCAGTATGGACCAGAATAGACCTGTACGGACCAGTACGGAATACTAGGGACCAGTACGGACCACAAGGGGGCAGTACGGAGCAGTATGGACCAGTATGGACCAGTACGGACCAGTACGGACCAGTATGGACCGGTATGGACCGGTACGGACCAGTACGGACCAATATGGACCAGTATGGACCAGTGCGGACCAGTACGGACCAGTATGGACAAGGGCAGACCAGTACGGACCAGTACGGACCAGTATGGACCGGTATGGACCAGTACGGACCAGTACGGGCCAGTACGGGCCAGTACGGACCAGTACGGACCATTGCGGTCCAGTATGGACCATTGCGGACCAGAACGGACCTGTATGGACCAGAACAGAACAGGACGGACCAGTACGGACCAGTACGGACCAGAACGGACTAATAGGGACCACTACGGACCAGTACGGACCAGTACAGACGAGTATGGACCAGTATGGACCAGTACGGACCAGTATGGACCAGTACGGACCAGTACGGACCAGTGCGGACCAGAACGGACCAGTATGGACCAGTATGGACCAGTATGGATCAGTAGGGAACAATACGGACCAGGACGGACCAGTACGGACCAGTATGGACCAGTACGGACCACTATGGACCTTTACGGAGCACTATGGACCTGTACGGACCAGTACGGACCAGTATGGACCAGTGCGGACCAGAACGGACCAGTATGGACCAGTATGGACCAGTATGGATGGGTAGGGACCAATACGGACCAGGACGGACCAATACGGACCAGGACGGACCAGTACGGACCAGTACGGAATACTAGGGACCAGTACGGACCACAAGGGGGCAGTACGGAGCAGTGTGGACCAGTACCGACCGGGACGGACCAGTATGGACCGGTGAGGACCAGTGCGGACCAGAACCGACCAGTACGGACTAGTACGGACCACTATGGAACAGAACGTACCAGAACGGACCAGTACGGACTGGTAGGGACCAGTACGGACCGGTAGGGAACACTACGGACCAGTATGGACCAGTACGGACCAGAACGGACCAGTACGGACCACTATGGACCAGTACGGGCCAGAACGGACCAGTACGGACCACTATGGAACAGTACGGACCAGAACGGACCAGTATGGACCAGTGCGGACCAGAACAGACCAGTACGGACCAGTACGGACCAGTATGGACCAGTGCGGACCAGTATGGACCAGTGCGGACCAGTGCGGAACAGAACGGACAAGTACGGACTAGTACGGACCACTATGGAACAGAACGGACCAGTATGGACCAGTGCCGACCAGAACAGACCAGTACGGACCAGTACGGACCAGTATGGACCAGTGCGGACCAGTATGGACCAGTGCGGACCAGTACGGACCAGTATGGACCAGTATAGACCAGTACGGACCAGTATGGACCAGTATGGACCAGTATGGACCAGTACGGACCAGAACGGACCAGTGCGGACCAGAACAGACCAGTACGGACCAGTACCAACCAGTATGGACCAGTGCGGACAGGTATGGTCCAGTGCGGACTAGTGCGGACCAGTATGGACCAGAACGGACCAGTACGGACAAGTACGGAATACTAGGGACCAGTACGGACCACAAGGGGGCAGTACGGAGCAGTGTGGACCAGTACCGACCTGGACGGACCAGTATGGACCAGTGAGGACCAGTGCGGACCAGAACCGACCAGTACGGACTAGTACGGACCACTATGGAACAGAACGTACCAGAACGGACCAGTACGGACTGGTAGGGACCAGTACGGACCGGTAGGGAACACTATGGACCAGTATGGACCAGTACGGACCAGAACGGACCAGTACGGACCACTATGGACCAGTGCGGAACAGAACGGACAAGTACGGACTAGTACGGACCACTATGGAACAGAACGTACCAGTATGGACCAGTGCGGACCAGAACAGACCAGTACGGACCAGTACGTACCAGTATGGACCAGTGCGGACCAGTATGGACCAGTGCGGACCAGTGCGGAACAGAACGGACAAGTACGGACTAGTACGGACCACTATGGAACAGAACGTACCAGTATGGCCCAGTGCGGACCAGAACAGACCAGTATGGACCAGTATGGACCAGCACGGAACACTATGGACCAGTATGGACCAGAATGGACCACTATGGACCAGTACGGAGCAGAACGGACCAGTACGGACCAGTACGGACTACTAGTGACCAGTACGGACCACTAGGGGGCAGTACGGAGCACTATGGACCAGTATGGACCAGTGCGGATCAGTACGGACCACTATGGACGAGTACAGACCAGTACGGACCAGTACGGACCAGTATGGACCGGTATGGTCCAGTGCGGACCAGTACGGACCAGTATGGGCCAGTATGGACCAGTGCGGACCAGTACGGACCAGTATGGACAAGGGCAGACCAGAACGGACCAGTACGGACCAGCACGGAACACTATGGACCAGTACGGACCAGAATAGACCTGTACGGACCAGTACGGAATACTAGGGACCAGTACGGACCACAAGGGGGCAGTACGGAGCAGTATGGACCAGTACGGACCAGGACGGACCAGTATGGACCAGTGAGGACCAGTGCGGACCAGAACCGACCAGTACGGACTAGTACGGACCACTATGGAACAGAACGTACCAGAACGGACCAGTACGGACTGGTAGGGACCAGTACGGACCGGTAGGGACGAGTACGGAACACTATGGACCAGTACGGAGCAGAACGGACCAGTACGGACCAGTATGGACCAGTACAGATCAGAACGGAGCAGTACGGACCACTATGGAACAGTACAGACCAGAACGGACCAGTATGGACCAGTGCGGACCAGAACAGACCAGTACGGACCAGTACGGACCAGTATGGACCAGTGCGGACCAGTATGGACCAGTGCGGACCAGTGCGGAACAGAACGGACAAGTACGGACTAGTACGGACCACTATGGAACAGAACGGACCAGTATGGACCAGTGCCGACCAGAACAGACCAGTACGGACCAGTACGGACCAGTATGGACCAGTGCGGACCAGTATGGACCAGTGCGGACCAGTACGGACCAGTATGGACCAGTATGGACCAGTACGGACCAGTATGGACCAGTATGGACCAGTACGGACCAGAACGGACCAATAGGGAACACTACGGACCAGTACGGACCAGTGCGGACCAGAACAGACCAGTACGGACCAGAACGGACCAGTACGGACCAGTATGGACCAGTGCGGACCAGAACAGACCAGTACGGACCAGTACGGACCAGTATGGACCAGTGCGGACAGGTATGGTCCAGTGCGGACCAGTACGGACTACTAGTGACCAGTACGGACCACTAGGGGGCAGTACGGAGCACTATGGACCAGTATGGACGAGTGCGGACCAGTACGGACCAGTATGGACCAGTATGGACCAGTACGGACCAGTATGGACCAGTATGGACCAGTACGGACCAGAACGGACCAATAGGGTACACTACGGACCAGTACGGACCAGTGCGGACCAGAACAGACCAGTACGGACCAGAACGGACCAGTACGGACCAGTATGGACCAGTGCGGACCAGAACAGACCAGTACGGACCAGTACCAACCAGTATGGACCAGTGCGGACAGGTATGGTCCAGTGCGGACCAGTGCGGACCAGTATGGACCAGAACGGACCAGTACGGACAAGTACGGAATACTAGGGACCAGTACGGACCACAAGGGGGCAGTACGGAGCAGTGTGGACCAGTACGGACCTGGACGGACCAGTATGGACCAGTGAGGACCAGTGCGGACAAGAACCGACCAGTACGGACTAGTACGGACCACTATGGAACAGAACGTACCAGAACGGACCAGTACGGACTGGTAGGGACCAGTACGGACCGGTAGGGAACACTATGGACCAGTATGGACCAGTATGGACCAGAACGGACCAGTACGGACCACTATGGACCAGTGCGGAACAGAACGGACAAGTACGGACTAGTACGGACCACTATGGAACAGAACGGACCAGTATGGACCAGTGCCGACCAGAACAGACCAGTACGGACCAGTACGGACCAGTATGGACCAGTGCGGACCAGTATGGACCAGTGCGGACCAGTGCGGAACAGAACGGACAAGTACGGACTAGTACGGACCACTATGGAACAGAACGTACCAGTATGGACCAGTGCGGACCAGAACAGACCAGTATGGACCAGTATGGACCAGCACGGAACACTATGGACCAGTACGGACCAGAATGGACCACTATGGACCAGTACGGAGCAGAACGGACCAGTACGGACCAGTACGGACTACTAGTGACCAGTACGGACCACTAGGGGGCAGTACGGAGCACTATGGACCAGTATGGACCCGTGCGGATCAGTACGGACCACTATGGACGAGTACAGACCAGTACGGACCAGTACGGACCAGTATGGACCGGTATGGACCAGTGCGGACCAGTACGGACCAGTATGGACCAGTATGGACCAGTGCGGACCAGTACGGAACACTATGGACAAGGGCAGACCAGAACGGACCAGTACGGACCAGCACGGAACACTATGGACCAGTACGGACCAGAACAGACCAGTACGGACCAGTACGGAATACTAGGGACCAGTACGGACCACAAGGGGGCAGTACGGAGCAGTATGGACCAGTACGGACCTGGACGGACCAGTATGGACCAGTGAGGACCAGTGCGGACCAGAACCGACCAGTACGGACTAGTACGGACCACTATGGAACAGAACGTACCAGAACGGACCAGTACGGACTGGTAGGGACCAGTACGGACCGGTAGGGACCAGTACGGAACACTATGGACCAGTACGGAGCAGAACGGACCAGTACAGACCAGTATGGACCAGTACAGATCAGAACGGACCAGTACGGACCACTATGGAACAGTACGGACCAGAACGGACCAGTATGGACCAGTGCGGACCAGAACAGACCAGTACGGACCAGTACGGACCAGTATGGACCAGTGCGGACCAGTATGGACCAGTGCGGACCAGTGCGGAACAGAACGGACAAGTACGGACTAGTACGGACCACTATGGAACAGAACGGACCAGTATGGACCAGTGCCGACCAGAACAGACCAGTACGGACCAGTACGGACCAGTATGGACCAGTGCGGACCAGTATGGACCAGTGCGGACCAGTACGGACCAGTATGGACCAGTATGGACCTGTACGGACCAGTATGGACCAGTATGGACCAGTACGGACCAGTATGGACCAGTGCGGACCAGAACAGACCAGTACGGACCAGTACCAACCAGTATGGACCAGTGCGGACAGGTATGGTCCAGTGCGGACCAGTACGGACCAGTATGGACAAGGGCAGACCAGTACGGACCAGTACCAACCAGTATGGACCAGTGCGGACAGGTATGGTCCAGTGCGGACCAGTACGGACCAGTATGGACAAGGGCAGACCAGTACGGACCAGTACGGACCAGAACGGACTAATAGGGACCACTACGGACCAGTACGGACCAGTACAGACGAGTATGGACCAGTATGGACCAGTACGGACCAGTATGGACCACTATGGACCAGTACGGACCAGTACGGACCACTATGGACCAGTACGGGCCAGAATGGACCAGTACGGACCACTATGGAACAGTACGGACCAGAACGGACCAGTATGGACCAGTGCGGACCAGAACAGACCAGTACGGACCAGTACGGACCAGTATGGACCAATGCGGACCAGTATGGACCAGTGCGGACCAGTGCGGAACAGAACGGACAAGTACGGACTAGTACGGACCACTATGGAACAGAACGGACCAGTATGGACCAGTGCCGACCAGAACGTACCAGTACGGACCAGTACGGACCAGTATGGACCAGTGCGGACCAGTATGGACCTGTGCGGACCAGTACGGACCAGTATGGACCAGTATGGACCAGTACGGACCAGTACGGACCAGTATGGACCAGTACGGACCAGAACGGACCAATAGGGTACACTACGGACCAGTACGGACCAGTGCGGACCAGAACAGAGCAGTACGGACCAGAACGGACCAGTACGGACCAGTATGGACCAGTGCGGACCAGAACAGACCAGTACGGACCAGTACGGACCAGTATGGACCAGTGCGGACCAGAACGGACCAGTATGGACCAGTATGGACCAGTATGGACCAGAACGGACCAGTACGGACAAGTACGGAATACTAGGGACCAGTACGGGCCACAAGGGGGCAGTACGGAGCAGTGTGGACCAGTACGGACCTGGACGGACCAGTATGGACCAGTGAGGACCAGTGCGGACCAGAACCGACCAGTACGGACTAGTACGGACCACTATGGAACATAACGTACCAGAACGGACCAGTACGGACTGGTAGGGACCAGTACGGACCGGTAGGGAACACTATGGACCAGTATGGACCAGTACGGACCAGAACGGACCAGTACGGACCACTATGGACCAGTGCGGAACAGAACGGACAAGTACGGACTAGTACGGAACACTATGGAACAGAACGTACCAGTACGGACCAGTGCGGACCAGAACAGACCAGTACGGACCAGAACGGACCAGTACGGACCAGTATGGACCAGTGCCGACCAGAACAGACCAGTACGGACCAGTACGGACCAGTATGGACCAGTGCGGACCAGTATGGACCAGTGCGGACCAGTACAGACCAGTATGGACCAGTATGGACCAGTACGGAGCAGTATGGACCAGTATGGACCAGTACGGACCAGAACGGACCAATAGGGTACACTACGGACCAGTACAGACCAGTGCGGACCAGAACAGACCAGTATGGACCAGTGCGGACCAGTACGGACCAGTATGGACCAGTATGGTCCCGTACGGACCAGTATGGACCAGTATGGACCAGTACGGACCAGAACGGACCAATAGGGTACACTACGGACCAGTACGGACCAGTGCGGACCAGAACAGACCAGTACGGACCAGAACGGACCAGTTCGGACCAGTATGGACCAGTGCGGATCAGTACGGACCACTATGGACGAGTACAGACCAGTACGGACCAGTACGGACCAGTATGGACCGGTATGGACCAGTGCGGACCAGTACGGACCAGTATGGACCAGTATGGACCAGTGCGGACCAGTACGGACCAGTATGGACAAGGGCAGACCACAACGGACCAGTACGGACCAGCACGGAACACTATGGACCAGTACGGACCAGAATAGACCTGTACGGACCAGTACGGAATACTAGGGACCAGTACGGACCACAAGGGGGCAGTACGGAGCAGTATGGACCAGTACGGACCAGTACGGACCAGTACGGACCAGTAAGGACCGGTATGGACCGGTACGGACCAGTACGGACCAGTATGGACCAGTATGGACCAGTGCGGACCAGTACGGACCAGTATGGACAAGGGCAGACCAGTACGGACCAGTACGGACCAGTATGGACCGGTATGGACCAGTACGGACCAGTACGGACCAGTACGGGCCAGTACGGACCAGTACGGACCATTGCGGTCCAGTATGGACCAGTACGGACCAGAACGGTCCTGTATGGACCAGAACAGACCAGGACGGACCAGTACGGACCAGTACGGACCAGAACGGACTAATAGGGACCACTACGGACCAGTACGGACCAGTACAGACGAGTATGGACCAGTATGGACCAGTACGGACCAGTACGGACCAGTGCGGACCAGAACGGACCAGTATGGACCAGTATGGACCAGTATGGATCAGTAGGGAACAATACGGACCAGGACGGACCAGTACGGACCAGTATGGACCAGTACGGATCACTATGGACCTGTACGGAGCAGTATGGACCAGTACGGACCAGTACGGACCAGTATGGACCAGTGCGGACCAGAACGGACCAGTATGGACCAGTATGGACCAGTATGGATCGGTAGGGACCAATACGGACCAGGACAGACCAATACGGACCAGGACGGACCAGTACGGTCCAGTACGGAATACTAGGGACCAGTACGGACCACAAGGGGGCAGTAAGGAGCAGTGTGGACCAGTACCGACCTGGACGGACCAGTATGGACCAGTGAGGACCAGTGCGGACCAGAACCGACCAGTACGGACTAGTACGGACCACTATGGAACAGAACGTACCAGAACGGACCAGTACGGACTGGTAGGGACCAGTACGGACCGGTAGGGAACACTACGGACCAGTATGGACCAGTACGGAGCAGAACGGACCAGTACGGACCAGTATGGACCAGTACAGATCAGAACGGACCAGTACGGACCACTATGGAACAGTACGGACCAGAACGGACCAGTATGGACCAGTGCGGACCAGAACAGACCAGTACGGACCAGTACGGACCAGTATGGACCAGTGCGGACCAGTATGGACCAGTGCGGACCAGTGCGGAACAGAACGGACAAGTACGGACTAGTACGGACCACTATGGAACAGAACGGACCAGTATGGACCAGTGCCGACCAGAACAGACCAGTACGGACCAGTACGGACCAGTATGGACCAGTGCGGACCAGTATGGACCAGTGCGGACCAGTACGGACCAGTATGGACCAGTATGGACCAGTACGGACCAGTATGGACCAGTATGGACCAGTACGGACCAGAACGGACCAATATGGACCAGTATGGACCAGTACGGAACAGAACGTACCAGAACGGACCAGTACGGACTGGTAGGGACCAGTACGGACCGGTAGGGAACACTATGGACCAGTATGGACCAGTACGGACCAGAACGGACCAGTACGGACCACTATGGACCAGTGCGGAACAGAACGGACAAGTACGGACTAGTACGGAACACTATGGAACAGAACGTACCAGTACGGACCAGTGCGGACCAGAACAGACCAGTACGGACCAGAACGGACCAGTACGGACCAGTATGGACCAGTGCCGACCAGAACAGACCAGTACGGACCAGTACAGACCAGTATGGACCAGTGCGGACCAGTATGGACCAGTGCGGACCAGTACAGACCAGTATGGACCAGTATGGACCAGTACGGACCAGTATGGACCAGTATGGACCAGTACGGACCAGAACGGACCAATAGGGTACACTACGGACCAGTACGGACCAGTGCGGACCAGAACAGACCAGTACGGACCAGAACGGACCAGTACGGACCAGTATGGACCAGTGCGGACCAGAACAGACCAGTACGGACCAGTACCAACCAGTATGGACCAGTGCGGACAGGTATGGTCCAGTGCGGACCAGTGCGGACCAGTATGGACCAGAACGGACCAGTACGGACAAGTACGGAATACTAGGGACCAGTACGGACCACAAGGGGGCAGTACGGAGCAGTGTGGACCAGTACGGACCTGGACGGACCAGTATGGACCAGTGAGGACCAGTGCGGACAAGAACCGACCAGTACGGACTAGTACGGACCACTATGGAACAGAACGTACCAGAACGGACCAGTACGGACTGGTAGGGACCAGTACGGACCGGTAGGGAACACTATGGACCAGTATGGACCAGTATGGACCAGAACGGACCAGTACGGACCACTATGGACCAGTGCGGAACAGAACGGACAAGTACGGACTAGTACGGACCACTATGGAACAGAACGGACCAGTATGGACCAGTGCCGACCAGAACAGACCAGTACGGACCAGTACGGACCAGTATGGACCAGTGCGGACCAGTATGGACCAGTGCGGACCAGTGCGGAACAGAACGGACAAGTACGGACTAGTACGGACCACTATGGAACAGAACGTACCAGTATGGACCAGTGCGGACCAGAACAGACCAGTATGGACCAGTATGGACCAGCACGGAACACTATGGACCAGTACGGACCAGAATGGACCACTATGGACCAGTACGGAGCAGAACGGACCAGTACGGACCAGTACGGACTACTAGTGACCAGTACGGACCACTAGGGGGCAGTACGGAGCACTATGGACCAGTATGGACCCGTGCGGATCAGTACGGACCACTATGGACGAGTACAGACCAGTACGGACCAGTACGGACCAGTATGGACCGGTATGGACCAGTGCGGACCAGTACGGACCAGTATGGACCAGTATGGACCAGTGCGGACCAGTACGGAACACTATGGACAAGGGCAGACCAGAACGGACCAGTACGGACCAGCACGGAACACTATGGACCAGTACGGACCAGAACAGACCAGTACGGACCAGTACGGAATACTAGGGACCAGTACGGACCACAAGGGGGCAGTACGGAGCAGTATGGACCAGTACGGACCTGGACGGACCAGTATGGACCAGTGAGGACCAGTGCGGACCAGAACCGACCAGTACGGACTAGTACGGACCACTATGGAACAGAACGTACCAGAACGGACCAGTACGGACTGGTAGGGACCAGTACGGACCGGTAGGGACCAGTACGGAACACTATGGACCAGTACGGAGCAGAACGGACCAGTACGGACCAGTATGGACCAGTACAGATCAGAACGGACCAGTACGGACCACTATGGAACAGTACGGACCAGAACGGACCAGTATGGACCAGTGCGGACCAGAACAGACCAGTACGGACCAGTACGGACCAGTATGGACCACTATGGACCAGTACGGACCAGTACGGACCACTATGGACCAGTACGGGCCAGAATGGACCAGTACGGACCACTATGGAACAGTACGGACCAGAACGGACCAGTATGGACCAGTGCGGACCAGAACAGACCAGTACGGACCAGTACGGACCAGTATGGACCAATGCGGACCAGTATGGACCAGTGCGGACCAGTGCGGAACAGAACGGACAAGTACGGACTAGTACGGACCACTATGGAACAGAACGGACCAGTATGGACCAGTGCCGACCAGAACGTACCAGTACGGACCAGTACGGACCAGTATGGACCAGTGCGGACCAGTATGGACCAGTGCGGACCAGTACGGACCAGTATGGACCAGTATGGACCAGTACGGACCAGTACGGACCAGTATGGACCAGTACGGACCAGAACGGACCAATAGGGTACACTACGGACCAGTACGGACCAGTGCGGACCAGAACAGAGCAGTACGGACCAGAACGGACCAGTACGGACCAGTATGGACCAGTGAGGACCAGAACAGACCAGTACGGACCAGTACGGACCAGTATGGACCAGTGCGGACCAGAACGGACCAGTATGGACCAGTATGGACCAGTATGGACCAGAACGGACCAGTACGGACAAGTACGGAATACTAGGGACCAGTACGGGCCACAAGGGGGCAGTACGGAGCAGTGTGGACCAGTACGGACCTGGACGGACCAGTATGGACCAGTGAGGACCAGTGCGGACCAGAACCGACCAGTACGGACTAGTACGGACCACTATGGAACAGAACGTACCAGAACGGACCAGTACGGACTGGTAGGGACCAGTACGGACCGGTAGGGAACACTATGGACCAGTATGGACCAGTACGGACCAGAACGGACCAGTACGGACCACTATGGACCAGTGCGGAACAGAACGGACAAGTACGGACTAGTACGGAACACTATGGAACAGAACGTACCAGTACGGACCAGTGCGGACCAGAACAGACCAGTACGGACCAGAACGGACCAGTACGGACCAGTATGGACCAGTGCCGACCAGAACAGACCAGTACGGACCAGTACGGACCAGTATGGACCAGTGCGGACCAGTATGGACCAGTGCGGACCAGTACAGACCAGTATGGACCAGTATGGACCAGTACGGAGCAGTATGGACCAGTATGGACCAGTACGGACCAGAACGGACCAATAGGGTACACTACGGACCAGTACAGACCAGTGCGGACCAGAACAGACCAGTATGGACCAGTGCGGACCAGTACGGACCAGTATGGACCAGTATGGTCCCGTACGGACCAGTATGGACCAGTATGGACCAGTACGGACCAGAACGGACCAATAGGGTACACTACGGACCAGTACGGACCAGTGCGGACCAGAACAGACCAGTACGGACCAGAACGGACCAGTTCGGACCAGTATGGACCAGTGCGGATCAGTACGGACCACTATGGACGAGTACAGACCAGTACGGACCAGTACGGACCAGTATGGACCGGTATGGACCAGTGCGGACCAGTACGGACCAGTATGGACCAGTATGGACCAGTGCGGACCAGTACGGACCAGTATGGACAAGGGCAGACCACAACGGACCAGTACGGACCAGCACGGAACACTATGGACCAGTACGGACCAGAATAGACCTGTACGGACCAGTACGGAATACTAGGGACCAGTACGGACCACAAGGGGGCAGTACGGAGCAGTATGGACCAGTACGGACCAGTACGGACCAGTACGGACCAGTAAGGACCGGTATGGACCGGTACGGACCAGTACGGACCAGTATGGACCAGTATGGACCAGTGCGGACCAGTACGGACCAGTATGGACAAGGGCAGACCAGTACGGACCAGTACGGACCAGTATGGACCGGTATGGACCAGTACGGACCAGTACGGACCAGTACGGGCCAGTACGGACCAGTACGGACCATTGCGGTCCAGTATGGACCAGTACGGACCAGAACGGTCCTGTATGGACCAGAACAGACCAGGACGGACCAGTACGGACCAGTACGGACCAGAACGGACTAATAGGGACCACTACGGACCAGTACGGACCAGTACAGACGAGTATGGACCAGTATGGACCAGTACGGACCAGTACGGACCAGTGCGGACCAGAACGGACCAGTATGGACCAGTATGGACCAGTATGGATCAGTAGGGAACAATACGGACCAGGACGGACCAGTACGGACCAGTATGGACCAGTACGGATCACTATGGACCTGTACGGAGCAGTATGGACCAGTACGGACCAGTACGGACCAGTATGGACCAGTGCGGACCAGAACGGACCAGTATGGACCAGTATGGACCAGTATGGATCGGTAGGGACCAATACGGACCAGGACAGACCAATACGGACCAGGACGGACCAGTACGGTCCAGTACGGAATACTAGGGACCAGTACGGACCACAAGGGGGCAGTACGGAGCAGTGTGGACCAGTACCGACCTGGACGGACCAGTATGGACCAGTGAGGACCAGTGCGGACCAGAACCGACCAGTACGGACTAGTACGGACCACTATGGAACAGAACGTACCAGAACGGACCAGTACGGACTGGTAGGGACCAGTACGGACCGGTAGGGAACACTACGGACCAGTATGGACCAGTACGGAGCAGAACGGACCAGTACGGACCAGTATGGACCAGTACAGATCAGAACGGACCAGTACGGACCACTATGGAACAGTACGGACCAGAACGGACCAGTATGGACCAGTGCGGACCAGAACAGACCAGTACGGACAGTACGGACCAGTATGGACCAGTGCGGACCAGTATGGACCAGTGCGGACCAGTGCGGAACAGAACGGACAAGTACGGACTAGTACGGACCACTATGGAACAGAACGGACCAGTATGGACCAGTGCCGACCAGAACAGACCAGTACGGACCAGTACGGACCAGTATGGACCAGTGCGGACCAGTATGGACCAGTGCGGACCAGTACGGACCAGTATGGACCAGTATGGACCAGTACGGACCAGTATGGACCAGTATGGACCAGTACGGACCAGAACGGACCAATAGGGTACACTACGGACCAGTACGGAACAGAACGTACCAGAACGGACCAGTACGGACTGGTAGGGACCAGTACGGACCGGTAGGGAACACTATGGACCAGTATGGACCAGTACGGACCAGAACGGACCAGTACGGACCACTATGGACCAGTGCGGAACAGAACGGACAAGTACGGACTAGTACGGAACACTATGGAACAGAACGTACCAGTACGGACCAGTGCGGACCAGAACAGACCAGTACGGACCAGAACGGACCAGTACGGACCAGTATGGACCAGTGCCGACCAGAACAGACCAGTACGGACCAGTACAGACCAGTATGGACCAGTGCGGACCAGTATGGACCAGTGCGGACCAGTACAGACCAGTATGGACCAGTATGGACCAGTACGGACCAGTATGGACCAGTATGGACCAGTACGGACCAGAACGGACCAATAGGGTACACTACGGACCAGTACGGACCAGTGCGGACCAGAACAGACCAGTACGGACCAGAACGGACCAGTACGGACCAGTATGGACCAGTGCGGACCAGAACAGACCAGTACGGACCAGTACCAACCAGTATGGACCAGTGCGGACAGGTATGGTCCAGTGCGGACCAGTGCGGACCAGTATGGACCAGAACGGACCAGTACGGACAAGTACGGAATACTAGGGACCAGTACGGACCACAAGGGGGCAGTACGGAGCAGTGTGGACCAGTACGGACCTGGACGGACCAGTATGGACCAGTGAGGACCAGTGCGGACAAGAACCGACCAGTACGGACTAGTACGGACCACTATGGAACAGAACGTACCAGAACGGACCAGTACGGACTGGTAGGGACCAGTACGGACCGGTAGGGAACACTATGGACCAGTATGGACCAGTATGGACCAGAACGGACCAGTACGGACCACTATGGACCAGTGCGGAACAGAACGGACAAGTACGGACTAGTACGGACCACTATGGAACAGAACGGACCAGTATGGACCAGTGCCGACCAGAACAGACCAGTACGGACCAGTACGGACCAGTATGGACCAGTGCGGACCAGTATGGACCAGTGCGGACCAGTGCGGAACAGAACGGACAAGTACGGACTAGTACGGACCACTATGGAACAGAACGTACCAGTATGGACCAGTGCGGACCAGAACAGACCAGTATGGACCAGTATGGACCAGCACGGAACACTATGGACCAGTATGGACCAGAATGGACCACTATGGACCAGTACGGAGCAGAACGGACCAGTACGGACCAGTACGGACTACTAGTGACCAGTACGGACCACTAGGGGGCAGTACGGAGCACTATGGACCAGTATGGACCCGTGCGGATCAGTACGGACCACTATGGACGAGTACAGACCAGTATGGACCAGTGCGGACCAGTACGGAACACTATGGACAAGGGCAGACCAGAACGGACCAGTACGGACCAGCACGGAACACTATGGACCAGTACGGACCAGAACAGACCAGTACGGACCAGTACGGAATACTAGGGACCAGTACGGACCACAAGGGGGCAGTACGGAGCAGTATGGACCAGTACGGACCTGGACGGACCAGTATGGACCAGTGAGGACTAGTGCGGACCAGAACCGACCAGTACGGACTAGTACGGACCACTATGGAACAGAACGTACCAGAACGGACCAGTACGGACTGGTAGGGACCAGTACGGACCGGTAGGGACCAGTACGGAACACTATGGACCAGTACGGAGCAGAACGGACCAGTACGGACCAGTATGGACCAGTACAGATCAGAACGGACCAGTACGGACCACTATGGAACAGTACGGACCAGAACGGACCAGTATGGACCAGTGCGGACCAGAACAGACCAGTACGGACCAGTACGGACCAGTATGGACCAGTGCGGACCAGTATGGACCAGTGCGGACCAGTGCGGAACAGAACGGACAAGTACGGACTAGTACGGACCACTATGGAACAGAACGGACCAGTATGGACCAGTGCCGACCAGAACAGACCAGTACGGACCAGTACGGACCAGTATGGACCAGTGCGGACCAGTATGGACCAGTGCGGACCAGTACGGACCAGTATGGACCAGTATGGACCTGTACGGACCAGTATGGACCAGTATGGACCAGTACGGACCAGTATGGACCAGTGCGGACCAGAACAGACCAGTACGGACCAGTACCAACCAGTATGGACCAGTGCGGACAGGTATGGTCCAGTGCGGACCAGTACGGACCAGTATGGACAAGGGCAGACCAGTACGGACCAGTACCAACCAGTATGGACCAGTGCGGACAGGTATGGTCCAGTGCGGACCAGTACGGACCAGTATGGACAAGGCAGACCAGTACGGACCAGTACGGACCAGAACGGACTAATAGGGACCACTACGGACCAGTACGGACCAGTACAGACGAGTATGGACCAGTATGGACCAGTACGGACCAGTATGGACCACTATGGACCAGTACGGACCAGTACGGACCACTATGGACCAGTACGGGCCAGAATGGACCAGTACGGACCACTATGGAACAGTACGGACCAGAACGGACCAGTATGGACCAGTGCGGACCAGAACAGACCAGTACGGACCAGTACGGACCAGTATGGACCAATGCGGACCAGTATGGACCAGTGCGGACCAGTGCGGAACAGAACGGACAAGTACGGACTAGTACGGACCACTATGGAACAGAACGGACCAGTATGGACCAGTGCCGACCAGAACGTACCAGTACGGACCAGTACGGACCAGTATGGACCAGTGCGGACCAGAACGGACCAGTACGGACCAGTATGGACCAGTGCGGACCAGAACAGACCAGTACGGACCAGTACGGACCAGTATGGACCAGTGCGGACCAGAACGGACCAGTATGGACCAGTATGGACCAGTATGGACCAGAACGGACCAGTACGGACAAGTACGGAATACTAGGGACCAGTACGGGCCACAAGGGGGCAGTACGGAGCAGTGTGGACCAGTACGGACCTGGACGGACCAGTATGGACAGTGAGGACCAGTGCGGACCAGAACCGACCAGTACGGACTAGTACGGACCACTATGGAACAGAACGTACCAGAACGGACCAGTACGGAATGGTAGGGACCAGTACGGACCGGTAGGGAACACTATGGACCAGTATGGACCAGTACGGACCAGAACGGACCAGTACGGACCACTATGGACCAGTGCGGAACAGAACGGACAAGTACGGACTAGTACGGAACACTATGGAACAGAACGTACCAGTACGGACCAGTGCGGACCAGAACAGACCAGTACGGACCAGAACGGACCAGTACGGACCACTATGGACCAGTGCCGACCAGAACAGACCAGTACGGACCAGTACGGACCAGTATGGACCAGTGCGGACCAGTATGGACCAGTGCGGACCAGTACAGACCAGTATGGACCAGTATGGACCAGTACGGAGCAGTATGGACCAGTATGGACCAGTACGGACCAGAACGGACCAATAGGGTACACTACGGACCAGTACAGACCAGTGCGGACCAGAACAGACCAGTATGGACCAGTGCGGACCAGTACGGACCAGTATGGACCAGTATGGTCCCGTACGGACCAGTATGGACCAGTATGGACCAGTACGGACCAGAACGGACCAATAGGGTACACTACGGACCAGTACGGACCAGTGCGGACCAGAACAGACCAGTACGGACCAGAACGGACCAGTTCGGACCAGTATGGACCAGTGCGGATCAGTACGGACCACTATGGACGAGTACAGACCAGTACGGACCAGTACGGACCAGTATGGACCGGTATGGACCAGTGCGGACCAGTACGGACCAGTATGGACCAGTATGGACCAGTGCGGACCAGTACGGACCAGTATGGACAAGGGCAGACCACAACGGACCAGTACGGACCAGCACGGAACACTATGGACCAGTACGGACCAGAATAGACCTGTACGGACCAGTACGGAATACTAGGGACCAGTACGGACCACAAGGGGGCAGTACGGAGCAGTATGGACCAGTACGGACCAGTACGGACCAGTACGGACCAGTATGGACCAGTATGGACCAGTGCGGACCAGTACGGACCAGTATGGACAAGGGCAGACCAGTACGGACCAGTACGGACCAGTATGGACCGGTATGGACCAGTACGGACCAGTACGGACCAGTACGGGCCAGTACGGACCAGTACGGACCATTGCGGTCCAGTATGGACCAGTACGGACCAGAACGGTCCTGTATGGACCAGAACAGACCAGGACGGACCAGTACGGACCAGTACGGACCAGAACGGACTAATAGGGACCACTACGGACCAGTACGGACCAGTACAGACGAGTATGGACCAGTATGGACCAGTACGGACCAGTACGGACCAGTGCGGACCAGAACGGACCAGTATGGACCAGTATGGACCAGTATGGATCAGTAGGGAACAATACGGACCAGGACGGACCAGTACGGACCAGTATGGACCAGTACGGATCACTATGGACCTGTACGGAGCAGTATGGACCAGTACGGACCAGTACGGACCAGTATGGACCAGTGCGGACCAGAACGGACCAGTATGGACCAGTATGGACCAGTATGGATCGGTAGGGACCAATACGGACCAGGACAGACCAATACGGACCAGGACGGACCAGTACGGTCCAGTACGGAATACTAGGGACCAGTACGGACCACAAGGGGCAGTACGGAGCAGTGTGGACCAGTACCGACCTGGACGGACCAGTATGGACCAGTGAGGACCAGTGCGGACCAGAACCGACCAGTACGGACTAGTACGGACCACTATGGAACAGAACGTACCAGAACGGACCAGTACGGACTGGTAGGGACCAGTACGGACCGGTAGGGAACACTACGGACCAGTATGGACCAGTACGGAGCAGAACGGACCAGTACGGACCACTATGGACCAGTACAGATCAGAACGGACCAGTACGGACCACTATGGAACAGTACGGACCAGAACGGACCAGTATGGACCAGTGCGGACCAGAACAGACCAGTACGGACCAGTACGGACCAGTATGGACCAGTGCGGACCAGTATGGACCAGTGCGGACCAGTGCGGAACAGAACGGACAAGTACGGACTAGTACGGACCACTATGGAACAGAACGGACCAGTATGGACCAGTGCCGACCAGAACAGACCAGTACGGACCAGTACGGACCAGTATGGACCAGTGCGGACCAGTATGGACAAGTGCGGACCAGTACGGACCAGTATGGACCAGTATGGACCAGTACGGACCAGTATGGACCAGTATGGACCAGTACGGACCAGAACGGACCAATAGGGTACACTACGGACCAGTACGGACCAGTGCGGACCAGAACAGACCAGTACGGACCAGAACGGACCAGTACGGACCAGTATGGACCAGTGCGGACCAGAACAGACCAGTACGGACCAGTACCAACCAGTATGGACCAGTGCGGACAGGTATGGTCCAGTGCGGACCAGTGCGGACCAGTATGGACCAGAACGGACCAGTACGGACAAGTACGGAATACTAGGGACCAGTACGGACCACAAGGGGGCAGTACGGAGCAGTGTGGACCAGTACGGACCTGGACGGACCAGTATGGACCAGTGAGGACCAGTGCGGACCAGACCCGACCAGTACGGACTAGTACGGACCACTATGGAACAGAACGTACCAGAACGGACCAGTACGGACTGGTAGGGACCAGTACGGACCGGTAGGGAACACTACGGACCAGTATGGACCAGTACGGACCAGAACGGACCAGTACGGACCACTATGGACCAGTGCGGAACAGAACGGACAAGTACGGACTAGTACGGACCACTATGGAACAGAACGTACCAGTATGGACCAGTGCGGACCAGAACAGACCAGTACGGACCAGTACGGACCAGTATGGACCAGTGCGGACCAGTATGGACCAGTGCGGACCAGTGCGGAACAGAACGGACAAGTACGGACTAGTACGGACCACTATGGAACAGAACGTACCAGTATGGACCAGTGCGGACCAGAACAGACCAGTATGGACCAGTATGGACCAGCACGGAACACTATGGACCAGTATGGACCAGAATGGACCACTATGGACCAGTACGGAGCAGAACGGACCAGTACGGAGCAGTACGGACTACTAGTGACCAGTACGGACCACTAGGGGGCAGTACGGAGCACTATGGACCAGTATGGACCCGTGCGGATCAGTACGGACCACTATGGACGAGTACAGACCAGTACGGACCAGTACGGACCAGTATGGACCGGTATGGACCAGTGCGGACCAGTACGGACCAGTATGGACCAGTATGGACCAGTGCGGACCAGTACGGACCAGTATGGACAAGGGCAGACCAGAACGGACCAGTACGGACCAGCACGGAACACTATGGACCAGTACGGACCAGAATAGACCAGTACGGACCAGTACGGAATACTAGGGACCAGTACGGACCACAAAGGGGGCAGTACGGAGCAGTATGGACCAGTACGGACCAGGACGGACCAGTATGGACCAGTGAGGACCAGTGCGGACCAGACCCGACCAGTACGGACTAGTACGGACCACTATGGAACAGAACGTACCAGAACGGACCAGTACGGACTGGTAGGGACCAGTACGGACGGTAGGGACCAGTACGGAACACTATGGACCAGTACGGAGCAGAACGGACCAGTACGGACCACTATGGACCAGTACAGATCAGAACGGACCAGTACGGACCACTATGGAACAGTACGGACCAGAACGGACCAGTATGGACCAGTGCGGACCAGAACAGACCAGTACGGACCAGTACGGACCAGTATGGACCAGTGCGGACCAGTATGGACCAGTGCGGACCAGTGCGGAACAGAACGGACAAGTACGGACTAGTACGGACCACTATGGAACAGAACGGACCAGTATGGACCAGTGCCGACCAGAACAGACCAGTACGGACCAGTACGGACCAGTATGGACCAGTGCGGACCAGTATGGACCAGTGCGGACCAGTACGGACCAGTATGGACCAGTATGGACCAGTACGGACCAGAACGGACCAATAGGGAACACTACGGAGCAGTACGGACCAGTGCGGACCAGAACAGACCAGTACGGACCAGAACGGACCAGTACGGACCAGTATGGACCAGTGCGGACCAGAACAGACCAGTACGGACCAGTACCAACCAGTATGGACCAGTGCGGACAGGTATGGTCCAGTGCGGACCAGTGCGGACCAGTATGGACCAGAACGGACCAGTACGGACCAGTACGGAATACTAGGGACCAGTACGGACCACAAGGGGGCAGTACGGAGCAGTGTGGACCAGTACGGACCTGGACAGACCAGTATGGACCAGTGAGGACCAGTGCGGACCAGACCCGACCAGTACGGACTAGTACGGACCACTATGGAACAGAACGTACCAGAACGGACCAGTACGGACTGGTAGGGACCAGTACGGACCGGTAGGGAACACTACGGACCAGTATGGACCAGTACGGACCAGAACGGACCAGTACGGACCACTATGGACCAGTGCGGAACAGAACGGACAAGTACGGACTAGTACGGACCACTATGGAACAGAACGTACCAGTATGGACCAGTGCGGACCAGAACAGACCAGTACGGACCAGTACGGACCAGTATGGACCAGTGCGGACCAGTATGGACCAGTGCGGACCAGTGCGGAACAGAACGGACAAGTACGGACTAGTACGGACCACTATGGAACAGAACGTACCAGTATGGACCAGTGCGGACCAGAACAGACCAGTATGGACCAGTATGGATTAGCACGGAAAACTATGGACCAGTATGGACCAGAATGGACCACTATGGACCAGTACGGAGCAGAACGGACCAGTACGGACCAGTACGGACTACTAGTGACCAGTACGGACCACTAGGGGGCAAGTACGGAGCACTATGGACCAGTATGGACGAGTGCGGACCAGTACGGACAAGTATGGACCAGGACGGACCAGTACGGACCAGTACGGACCAGTATGGACCGGTATGGACCGGTACGGACCAGTACGGACCAGTATGGACCAGTATGGACCAGTGCGGACCAGTACGGACCAGTATGGACAAGGGCAGACCAGTACGGAGCAGTACGGACCAGTATGGACCACTATGGACCAGTACGGACCAGTACGGACCACTATGGACCAGTACGGGCCAGAATGGACCAGTACGGACCACTATGGAACAGTACGGACCAGAACGGACCAGTATGGACCAGTGCGGACCAGAACAGACCAGTACGGACCAGTACGGACAAGTATGGACCAATGCGGACCAGTATGGACCAGTGCGGACCAGTGCGGAACAGAACGGACAAGTACGGACTAGTACGGACCACTATGGAACAGAACGGACCAGTATGGACCAGTGCCGACCAGAACGTACCAGTACGGACCAGTACGGACCAGTATGGACCAGTGCGGACCAGTATGGACCAGTGCGGACCAGTACGGACCAGTATGGACCAGTATGGACCAGTACGGACCAGTATGGACCAGTATGGACCAGTACGGACCAGAACGGACCAATAGGGTACACTACCGACCAGTACGGACCAGTGCGGACCAGAACAGAGCAGTACGGACCAGAACGGACCAGTACGGACCAGTATGGACCAGTGCGGACCAGAACAGACCAGTACGGACCAGTACGGACCAGTATGGACCAGTGCGGACCAGAACGGACCAGTATGGACCAGTATGGACCAGTATGGACCAGAACGGACCAGTACGGACAAGTACGGAATACTAGGGACCAGTACGGGCCACAAGGGGGCAGTACGGAGCAGTGTGGACCAGTACGGACCTGGACGGACCAGTATGGACCAGTGAGGACCAGTGCGGACCAGAACCGACCAGTACGGACTAGTACGGACCACTATGGAACAGAACGTACCAGAACGGACCAGTACGGACTGGTAGGGACCAGTACGGACCGGTAGGGAACACTATGGACCAGTATGGACCAGTACGGACCAGAACGGACCAGTACGGACCACTATGGACCAGTGCGGAACAGAACGGACAAGTACGGACTAGTACGGAACACTATGGAACAGAACGTACCAGTACGGACCAGTGCGGACCAGAACAGACCAGTACGGACCAGAACGGACCAGTACGGACCAGTATGGACCAGTGCCGACCAGAACAGACCAGTACGGACCAGTACGGACCAGTATGGACCAGTGCGGACCAGTATGGACCAGTGCGGACCAGTACAGACCAGTATGGACCAGTATGGACCAGTACGGAGCAGTATGGACCAGTATGGACCAGTACGGACCAGAACGGACCAATAGGGTACACTACGGACCAGTACAGACCAGTGCGGACCAGAACAGACCAGTATGGACCAGTGCGGACCAGTACGGACCAGTATGGACCAGTATGGTCCCGTACGGACCAGTATGGACCAGTATGGACCAGTACGGACCAGAACGGACCAATAGGGTACACTACGGACCAGTACGGACCAGTGCGGACCAGAACAGACCAGTACGGACCAGAACGGACCAGTTCGGACCAGTATGGACCAGTGCGGATCAGTACGGACCACTATGGACGAGTACAGACCAGTACGGACCAGTACGGACCAGTATGGACCGGTATGGACCAGTGCGGACCAGTACGGACCAGTATGGACCAGTATGGACCAGTGCGGACCAGTACGGACCAGTATGGACAAGGGCAGACCACAACGGACCAGTACGGACCAGCACGGAACACTATGGACCAGTACGGACCAGAATAGACCTGTACGGACCAGTACGGAATACTAGGGACCAGTACGGACCACAAGGGGGCAGTACGGAGCAGTATGGACCAGTACGGACCAGTATGGACCAGTGCGGACCAGAACAGACCAGGACGGACCAGTACGGACCAGTACGGACCAGTGCGGACCAGAACAGACCAGTATGGACCAGTATGGACCAGCACGGAACACTATGGACCAGTATGGACCAGAATGGACCACTATGGACCAGTACGGAGCAGAACGGACCAGTACGGACCAGTACGGACTACTAGTGACCAGTACGGACCACTAGGGGGCAGTACGGAGCACTATGGACCAGTATGGACCCGTGCGGATCAGTACGGACCACTATGGACGAGTACAGACCAGTACGGACCAGTACGGACCAGTATGGACCGGTATGGACCAGTGCGGACCAGTACGGACCAGTATGGACCAGTATGGACCAGTGCGGACCAGTACGGACCAGTATGGACAAGGGCAGACCAGAACGGACCAGTACGGACCAGCACGGAACACTATGGACCAGTACGGACCAGAACAGACCAGTACGGACCAGTACGGAATACTAGGGACCAGTACGGACCACAAGGGGGCAGTACGGAGCAGTATGGACCAGTACGGACCAGGACGGACCAGTATGGACCAGTGAGGACCAGTGCGGACCAGAACCGACCAGTACGGACTAGTACGGACCACTATGGAACAGAACGTACCAGAACGGACCAGTACGGACTGGTAGGGACCAGTACGGACCGGTAGGGACCAGTACGGAACACTATGGACCAGTACGGAGCAGAACGGACCAGTACG
Source organism: Anomalospiza imberbis (assembly GCF_031753505.1). Lineage (NCBI taxonomy): Eukaryota > Metazoa > Chordata > Aves > Passeriformes > Viduidae > Anomalospiza > Anomalospiza imberbis. The sequence goes on from NW_027100089.1 coordinate 65,790, forward strand.
GACCACTATGGACCAGTACAGATCAGAACGGACCAGTACGGACCACTATGGAACAGTACGGACCAGAACGGACCAGTATGGACCAGTGCGGACCAGAACAGACCAGTACGGACCAGTACGGACCAGTATGGACCAGTGCGGACCAGTATGGACCAGTGCGGACCAGTGCGGAACAGAACGGACAAGTACGGACTAGTACGGACCACTATGGAACAGAACGGACCAGTATGGACCAGTGCCGACCAGAACAGACCAGTACGGACCAGTACGGACCAGTATGGACCAGTGCGGACCAGTATGGACCAGTGCGGACCAGTACGGACCAGTATGGACCAGTATGGACCAGTACGGACCAGAACGGACCAATAGGGAACACTACGGAGCAGTACGGACCAGTGCGGACCAGAACAGACCAGTACGGACCAGAACGGACCAGTACGGACCAGTATGGACCAGTGCGGACCAGAACAGACCAGTACGGACCAGTACCAACCAGTATGGACCAGTGCGGACAGGTATGGTCCAGTGCGGACCAGTGCGGACCAGTATGGACCAGAACGGACCAGTACGGACCAGTACGGAATACTAGGGACCAGTACGGACCACAAGGGGGCAGTACGGAGCAGTGTGGACCAGTACGGACCTGGACGGACCAGTATGGACCAGTGAGGACCAGTGCGGACCAGACCCGACCAGTACGGACTAGTACGGACCACTATGGAACAGAACGTACCAGAACGGACCAGTACGGACTGGTAGGGACCAGTACGGACCGGTAGGGAACACTACCGACCAGTATGGACCAGTACGGACCAGAACGGACCAGTACGGACCACTATGGACCAGTGTGGAACAGAACGGACAAGTACGGACTAGTACGGACCACTATGGAACAGAACATACCAGTACGGACCAGTGCGGACCAGAACAGACCAGTACGGACCAGTACGGACCAGTATGGACCAGTGCGGACCAGTATGGACCAGTGCGGACCAGTGCGGGGCAGAACGGACAAGTACGGACTAGTACGGACCACTATGGAACAGAACGTACCAGTATGGACCATTGCGGACCAGAACAGACCAGTATGGACCAGTATGGACCAGCACGGAAAACTATGGACCAATATGGACCAGAATGGACCACTATGGACCAGTACGGAGCAGAACGGACCAGTACGGACCAGTACGGAATACTAGTGACCAGTACGGACCACTAGTGACCAGTACGGACCACTAGGGGGCAGTACGGAGCACTATGGACCAGTATGGACGAGTGCGGACCAGTACGGACCAGTATGGACCAGGACGGACCAGTACGGACCAGTACGGACCAGTATGGACCGGTATGGACCGGTACGGACCAGTACGGACCATTGCGGACCAGTATGGACCAGTGCGGACCAGTACGGACCAGTATGGACAAGGGCAGACCAGTACGGACCAGTACGGACCAGTATGGACCGGTATGGACCAGTACGGACCAGTACGGACCACTATGGACCAGTACGGGCCAGAACGGACCAGTACGGACCACTATGGAACAGTACGGACCAGAACGGACCAGTATGGACCAGTGCGGACCAGAACAGACCAGTACGGACCAGTACGGACCAGTATGGACCAGTGCGGACCAGTATGGACCAGTGCGGACCAGTGCGGAACAGAACGGACAAGTACGGACTAGTACGGACCACTATGGAACAGAACGGACCAGTATGGACCAGTGCCGACCAGAACAGACCAGTACGGACCAGTACGGACCAGTATGGACCAGTGCGGACCAGTATGGACCAGTGCGGACCAGTACGGACCAGTATGGACCAGTATGGACCAGTACGGACCAGTATGGACCAGTATGGACCAGTACGGACCAGAACGGACCAATAGGGTACACTACGGACCAGTACGGACCAGTGCGGACCAGAACAGAGCAGTACGGACCAGAACGGACCAGTACGGACCAGTATGGACCAGTGCGGACCAGAACAGACCAGTACGGACCAGTACGGACCAGTATGGACCAGTGCGGACCAGAACGGACCAGTATGGACCAGTATGGACCAGTATGGACCAGAACGGACCAGTACGGACAAGTACGGAATACTAGGGACCAGTACGGGCCACAAGGGGGCAGTACGGAGCAGTGTGGACCAGTACGGACCTGGACGGACCAGTATGGACCAGTGAGGACCAGTGCGGACCAGAACCGACCAGTACGGACTAGTACGGACCAGTATGGAACAGAACGTACCAGAACGGACCAGTACGGACTGGTAGGGACCAGTACGGACCGGTAGGGAACACTATGGACCAGTATGGACCAGTACGGACCAGAACGGACCAGTACGGACCACTATGGACCAGTGCGGAACAGAACGGACAAGTACGGACTAGTACGGAACACTATGGAACAGAACGTACCAGTACGGACCAGTGCGGACCAGAACAGACCAGTACGGACCAGAACGGACCAGTACGGACCAGTATGGACCAGTGCCGACCAGAACAGACCAGTACGGACCAGTACGGACCAGTATGGACCAGTGCGGACCAGTATGGACCAGTGCGGACCAGTACAGACCAGTATGGACCAGTATGGACCAGTACGGACCAGTATGGACCAGTATGGACCAGTACGGACCAGAACGGACCAATAGGGTACACTACGGACCAGTACAGACCAGTGCGGACCAGAACAGACCAGTATGGACCAGTGCGGACCAGTACGGACCAGTATGGACCAGTATGGTCCGTACGGACCAGTATGGACCAGTATGGACCAGTACGGACCAGAACGGACCAATAGGGTACACTACGGACCAGTACGGACCAGTGCGGACCAGAACAGACCAGTACGGACCAGAACGGACCAGTTCGGACCAGTATGGACCAGTGCGGATCAGTACGGACCACTATGGACGAGTACAGACCAGTACGGACCAGTACGGACCAGTATGGACCGGTATGGACCAGTGCGGACCAGTACGGACCAGTATGGACCAGTATGGACCAGTGCGGACCAGTACGGACCAGTATGGACAAGGGCAGACCACAACGGACCAGTACGGACCAGCACGGAACACTATGGACCAGTACGGACCAGAATAGAGACCTGTACGGACCAGTACGGAATACTAGGGACCAGTACGGACCACAAGGGGGCAGTACGGAGCAGTATGGACCAGTACGGACCAGTACGGACCAGTACGGACCAGTAAGGATAGGTATGGACGGTACGGACCAGTACGGACCAGTATGGACCAGTATGGACCAGTGCGGACCAGTACGGACCAGTATGGACAAGGGCAGACCAGTACGGACCAGTACGGACCAGTATGGACCGGTATGGACCAGTACGGACCAGTACGGACCAGTACGGGCCAGTATGGACCAGTACGGACCATTGCGGTCCAGTATGGACCATTGCGGACCAGAACGGTCCTGTATGGACCAGAACAGACCAGGACGGACCAGTACGGACCAGTACGGAGCAGTATGGACCAGTGCGGACCAGTACGGACCAGTATGGACCAGTGCGGACCAGTACGGACCAGTATGGACAAGGGCAGACCAGTACGGACCAGTACGGACCAGTATGGACCACTATGGACCAGTACGGAGCAGAACGGACCAGTACGGACCAGTACGGACTACTAGTGACCAGTACGGACCACTAGGGGGCAGTACGGAGCACTATGGACCAGTATGGACCCGTGCGGATCAGTACGGACCACTATGGACGAGTACAGACCAGTACGGGACCAGTACGGACCAGTATGGACCGGTATGGACCAGTGCGGACCAGTACGGACCAGTATGGACCAGTATGGACCAGTGCGGACCAGTACGGACCAGTATGGACAAGGGCAGACCAGAACGGACCAGTACGGACCAGCACGGAACACTATGGACCAGTACGGACCAGAATAGACCAGTACGGACCAGTACGGAATACTAGGGACCAGTACGGACCACAAGGGGGCAGTACGGAGCAGTATGGACCAGTACGGACCAGGACGGACCAGTATGGACCAGTGAGGACCAGTGCGGACCAGAACCGACCAGTACGGACTAGTACGGACCACTATGGAACAGAACGTACCAGAACGGACCAGTACGGACTGGTAGGGACCAGTACGGACCGGTAGGGACCAGTACGGAACACTATGGACCAGTACGGAGCAGAACGGACCAGTACGGACCACTATGGACCAGTACAGATCAGAACGGACCAGTACGGACCACTATGGAACAGTACGGACCAGAACGGACCAGTATGGACCATTGCGGACCAGAACAGACCAGTACGGACCAGTACGGACCAGTATGGACCAGTGCGGACCAGTATGGACCAGTGCGGACCAGTGCGGAACAGAACGGACAAGTACGGACTAGTACGGACCACTATGGAACAGAACGGACCAGTATGGACCAGTGCCGACCAGAACAGACCAGTACGGACCAGTACGGACCAGTATGGACCAGTGCGGACCAGTATGGACCAGTGCGGACCAGTACAGACCAGTATGGACCAGTATGGACCAGTACGGACCAGTATGGACCAGTATGGACCAGTACGGACCAGAACGGACCAATAGGGTACACTACGGACCAGTACAGACCAGTGCGGACCAGAACAGACCAGTATGGACCAGTGCGGACCAGTACGGACCAGTATGGACCAGTATGGTCCCGTACGGACCAGTATGGACCAGTATGGACCAGTACGGACCAGAACGGACCAATAGGGTACACTACGGACCAGTACGGACCAGTGCGGACCAGAACAGACCAGTACGGACCAGAACGGACCAGTTCGGACCAGTATGGACCAGTGCGGATCAGTACGGACCACTATGGACGAGTACAGACCAGTACGGACCAGTACGGACCAGTATGGACCGGTATGGACCAGTGCGGACAAGTACGGACCAGTATGGACCAGTATGGACCAGTGCGGACCAGTACGGACCAGTATGGACAAGGGCAGACCACAACGGACCAGTACGGACCAGCACGGAACACTATGGACCAGTACGGACCAGAATAGACCTGTACGGACCAGTACGGAATACTAGGGACCAGTACGGACCACAAGGGGGCAGTACGGAGCAGTATGGACCAGTACGGACCAGTACGGACCAGTACGGACCAGTAAGGGACCGGTATGGACCGGTACGGACCAGTACGGACCAGTATGGACCAGTATGGACCAGTGCGGACCAGTACGGACCAGTATGGACCAGAACAGACCAGTACGGACCAGTACGGACCAGTATGGACCGGTATGGACCAGTACGGACCAGTACGGACCAGTACGGGCCAGTACGGACCAGTACGGACCATTGCGGTCCAGTATGGACCATTGCGGACCAGAACGGTCCTGTATGGACCAGAACAGACCAGGACGGACCAGTACGGACCAGTACGGACCAGTATGGACCAGTGCGGACCAGTACGGACCAGTATGGACCAGTGCGGACCCAGTACGGACCAGTATGGACAAGGGCAGACCAGTACGGACCAGTACGGACCAGTATGGACCACTATGGACCAGTACGGAGCAGAACGGACCAGTACGGACCAGTACGGACTACTAGTGACCAGTACGGACCACTAGGGGGCAGTACGGAGCACTATGGACCAGTATGGACCCGTGCGGATCAGTACGGACCACTATGGACGAGTACAGACCAGTACGGACCAGTACGGACCAGTATGGGACCGGTATGGACCAGTGCGGACCAGTACGGACCAGTATGGACCAGTATGGACCAGTGCGGACCAGTACGGACCAGTATGGACAAGGGCAGACCAGAACGGACCAGTACGGACCAGCACGGAACACTATGGACCAGTACGGACCAGAATAGACCAGTACGGACCAGTACGGAATACTAGGGACCAGTACGGACCACAAGGGGGCAGTACGGAGCAGTATGGACCAGTACGGACCAGGACGGACCAGTATGGACCAGTGAGGACCAGTGCGGACCAGAACCGACCAGTACGGACTAGTACGGACCCACTATGGAACAGAACGTACCAGAACGGACCAGTACGGACTGGTAGGGACCAGTACGGACCGGTAGGGACCAGTACGGAACACTATGGACCAGTACGGAGCAGAACGGACCAGTACGGACCAGTATGGACCAGTACAGATCAGAACGGACCAGTACGGACCACTATGGAACAGTACGGACCAGAACGGACCAGTATGGACCATTGCGGACCAGAAACAGACCAGTACGGACCAGTACGGACCAGTATGGACCAGTGCGGACCAGTATGGACCAGTGCGGACCAGTGCGGAAACAGAACGGACAAGTACGGACTAGTACGGACCACTATGGAACAGAACGGACCAGTATGGACCAGTGCCGACCAGAACAGACCAGTACGGACCAGTACGGACCAGTATGGACCAGTGCGGACCAGTATGGACCAGTGCGGACCAGTACGGACCAGTATGGACCAGTATGGACCAGTACGGACCAGAACGGACCAATAGGGAACACTACGGACCAGTACGGACCAGTGCGGACCAGAACAGACCAGTACGGACCAGAACGGACCAGTACGGACCAGTATGGACCAGTGCGGACCAGAACAGACCAGTACGGACCAGTACCAACCAGTATGGCCCAGTGCGGACAGGTATGGTCCAGTGCGGACCAGTGCGGACCAGTATGGACCAGAACGGACCAGTACGGACCAGTACGGAATACTAGGGACCAGTACGGACCACAAGGGGGCAGTACGGAGCAGTGTGGACCAGTACGGACCTGGACGGACCAGTATGGACCAGTGAGGACCAGTGCGGACCAGACCCGACCAGTACGGACTAGTACGGACCACTATGGAACAGAACGTACCAGAACGGACCAGTACGGACTGGTAGGGACCAGTACGGACCGGTAGGGAACACTACGGACCAGTATGGACCAGTACGGACCAGAACGGACCAGTACGGACCACTATGGACCAGTGCGGAACAGAACGGACAAGTACGGACTAGTACGGACCACTATGGAACAGAACGTACCAGTATGGACCAGTGCGGACCAGAACAGACCAGTACGGACCAGTACGGACCAGTATGGACCAGTGCGGACCAGTATGGACCAGTGCGGACCAGTGCGGGACAGAACGGACAAGTACGGACTAGTACGGACCACTATGGAACAGAACGTACCAGTATGGACCAGTGCGGACCAGAACAGACCAGTATGGACCAGTATGGACCAGCACGGAAAACTATGGACCAGTATGGACCAGAATGGACCACTATGGACCAGTACGGAGCAGAACGGACCAGTACGGACCAGTACGGAATACTAGGGACCAGTACGGACCACTAGGGGGCAGTACGGAGCACTATGGACCAGTATGGACGAGTGCGGACCAGTACGGACCAGTATGGACCAGGACGGACCAGTACGGACCAGTACGGACCAGTATGGACCGGTATGGACCGGTACGGACCAGTACGGACCAGTATGGACCAGTATGGACCAGTGCGGACCAGTACGGACCAGTATGGACAAGGGCAGACCAGTACGGACCAGTACGGACCAGTATGGACCGGTATGGACCCAGTATGGACCAGTACGGACCACTATGGAGCAGTACGGGCCAGAATGGACCAGTACGGACCACTATGGAACAGTACGGACCAGAACGGACCAGTATGGACCCAGTGCGGACCAGAACAGACCAGTACGGACCAGTACGGACCAGTATGGACCAGTGCGGACCAGTATGGACCAGTGCGGACCAGTGCGGAACAGAACGGACTAGTACGGACTAGTACGGACCACTATGGAACAGAACGGACCAGTATGGACCAGTGCCGACCAGAACAGACCAGTACGGACCAGTACGGACCAGTATGGACCAGTGCGGACCAGTATGGACCAGTGCGGACCAGTACGGACCAGTATGGACCAGTATGGACCAGTACGGACCAGTATGGACCAGTATGGACCAGTACGGACCAGAACGGACCAATAGGGTACACTACGGACCAGTACGGACCAGTGCGGACCAGAACAGAGCAGTACGGACCAGAACGGACCAGTACGGACCAGTATGGACCAGTGCGGACCAGAACAGACCAGTACGGACCAGTACGGACCAGTATGGACCAGTGCGGACAGGTATGGTCCAGTGCGGACTAGTGCGGACCAGTATGGACCAGAACGGACCAGTACGGACCAGTACGGAATACTAGGGACCAGTACGGACCACAAGGGGGCAGTACGGAGCAGTGTGGACCAGTACCGACCTGGACGGACCAGTATGGACCAGTGAGGACCAGTGCGGACCAGAAACCGACCAGTACGGACCTAGTACGGACCACTATGGAACAGAACGTACCAGAACGGACCAGTACGGACTGGTAGGGACCAGTACGGACCGGTAGGGAACACTATGGACCAGTATGGACCAGTACGGACCAGAACGGACCAGTACGGACCACTATGGACCAGTGCGGAACAGAACGGACAAGTACGGACTAGTACGGACCACTATGGAACAGAACGTACCAGTACGGACCAGTGCGGACCAGAACAGACCAGTATGGACCAGAACGGACCAGTACGGACCAGTATGGACCAGTGCCGACCAGAACAGACCAGTACGGACCAGTACGGACCAGTATGGACCAGTGCGGACCAGTATGGACCAGTGCGGACCAGTACGGACCAGTATGGACCAGTATGGACCAGTACGGACCAGTATGGACCAGTATGGACCAGTACGGACCAGAACGGACCAATAGGGTACACTACGGACCAGTACAGACCAGTGCGGACCAGAACAGACCAGTATGGACCAGTGCGGACCAGTACGGACCAGTATGGACCAGTATGGACCAGTACGGACCAGTATGGACCAGTATGGACCAGTACGGACCAGAACGGACCAATAGGGTACACTACGGACCAGTACGGACCAGTGCGGACCAGAACAGACCAGTACGGACCAGAACGGACCAGTTCGGACCAGTATGGACCAGTGCGGATCAGTACGGACCACTATGGACGAGTACAGACCAGTACGGACCAGTACGGACCAGTATGGACCGGTATGGACCAGTGCGGACCAGTACGGACCAGTATGGACCAGTATGGACCAGTGCGGACCAGTACGGACCAGTATGGACAAGGGCAGACCACAACGGACCAGTACGGACCAGCACGGAACACTATGGACCAGTACGGACCAGAATAGACCTGTACGGACCAGTACGGATTACTAGGGAACAGTACGGACCACAAGGGGGCAGTACGGAGCAGTATGGACCAGTACGGACCAGTACGGACCAGTACGGACCAGTAAGGACCGGTATGGACCGGTACGGACCAGTACGGACCAGTATGGACAAATATGGACCAGTGCGGACCAGTACGGACCAGTATGGACAAGGGCAGACCAGTACGGACAAGTACGGACCACTATGGACCGGTATGGACCAGTACGGACCAGTACGGACCAGTACGGGCCAGGACGGACCAGTACGGACTATTGCGGTCCAGTATGGACCATTGCGGACCAGAACTATGGAACAGAACGGACCAGTATGGACCAGTGCGGACCAGAACAGACCAGTACGGACCAGTACGGACCAGTATGGACCAGTGCGGACCAGTATGGACCAGTGCGGACCAGTACGGACCAGTATGGACCAGTATGGACCAGTACGGACCAGTATGGACCAGTATGGACCAGTACGGACCAGAACGGACCAATAGGGAACACTACGGACCAGTACGGACCAGTGCGGACCAGAACAGACCAGTACGGACCAGAACGGACCAGTACGGACCAGTGCGGACCAGAACAGACCAGTACGGACCAGAACGGACCAGTACGGACCAGTATGGACCAGTGCAGACCAGAACAGACCAGTACGGACCAGTACCAACCAGTATGGACCAGTGCGGACAGGTATGGTCCAGTGCGGACCAGTGCGGACCAGTATGGACCAGAACGGACCAGTACGGACCAGTACGGAATACTAGGGACCAGTACGGACCACAAGGGGGCAGTACGGAGCAGTGTGGACCAGTACGGACCTGGACGGACCAGTATGGACCAGTGAGGACCAGTGCGGACCAGAACCGACCAGTACGGACTAGTACGGACCACTATGGAACAGAACGTACCAGAACGGACCAGTACGGGACTGGTAGGGACCAGTACGGACCGGTAGGGAACACTATGGACCAGTATGGACCAGTACGGACCAGAACGGACCACTATGGACCAGTGCGGAACAGAACGGACAAGTACGGACTAGTACGGACCACTATGGAACAGAACGTACCAGTATGGACCAGTGCGGACCAGAACAGACCAGTACGGACCAGTACGGACCAGTATGGACCAGTGCGGACCAGTATGGACCAGTGCGGACCAGTGCGGAACAGAACGGACAAGTACGGACTAGTACGGACCCACTATGGAACAGAACGGACCAGTATGGACCAGTGCGGACCAGAACAGACCAGTATGGACCAGTATGGACCAGCACGGAAAACTATGGACCAGTATGGACCAGAATGGACCACTATGGACCAGTACGGAGCAGAACGGACCAGTACGGACCAGTACGGACTACTAGTGACCAGTACGGGACCACTAGGGGGCAGTACGGAGCACTATGGACCAGTATGGACCAGTGCGGATCAGTACGGACCACTATGGACGAGTACAGACCAGTACGGACCAGTACGGACCAGTATGGACCGGTATGGGACCAGTGCGGACCAGTACAGACCAGTATGGACCAGTAATGGACCAGTGCGGACCAGTACGGACCAGTATGGACAAGGGCAGACCAGAACGGACCAGTACGGACCAGCACGGAACACTATGGACCAGTACGGACCAGAATAGACCAGTACGGACAAGTACGGAATACTAGGGACAAGTACGGACCACAAGGGGCAGTACGGAGCAGTATGGACCAGTACGGACCAGGACGGACCAGTATGGACCAGTGAGGACCAGTGCGGACCAGAACCGACCAGTACGGACTAGTACGGACCGAACGTACCAGAACGGACCAGTACGGACTGGTAGGGACCAGTACGGACCGGTAGGGACCAGTACGGAACACTATGGACCAGTACGGAGTAGAACAGACCAGTACGGACCAGTATGGACCAGTACAGATCAGAACGGACCAGTACGGACCACTATGGAACAGTACGGACCAGAACGGACCAGTATGGACCAGTGCGGACCAGAACAGACCAGTACGGACCAGTACGGACCAGTATGGACCAGTGCGGACCAGTATGGACCAGTGCGGACCAGTGCGGAACAGAACGGACAAGTACGGACTAGTACGGACCACTATGGAACAGAACGGACCAGTATGGACCAGTGCCGACCAGAACAGACCAGTACGGACCAGTACGGACCAGTATGGACCAGTGCGGACCAGTATGGACCAGTGCGGACCAGTACGGACCAGTATGGACCAGTATGGACCAGTACGGACCAGTATGGACCAGTATGGACCAGTACGGACCAGAACGGACCAATAGGGAACACTACGGACCAGTACGGACCAGTGCGGAGCAGAACAGACCAGTACGGACCAGAACGGACCAGTATGGACCAGTATGGACCAGTGCGGACCAGAACAGACCAGTACGGACCAGTACGGACCAGTATGGACCAGTGCGGACAGGTATGGTCCAGTGCGGACCAGTGCGGACCAGTATGGACCAGAACGGACCAGTACGGACCAGTACGGAATACTAGGGACCAGTACGGACCACAAGGGGGCAGTACGGAGCAGTGTGGACCAGTACGGACCTGGACGGACCAGTATGGACCAGTGAGGACCAGTGCGGACCAGAACCGACCAGTACGGACTAGTACGGACCACTATGGAACAGAACGTACCAGAACGGACCAGTACGGACTGGTAGGGACCAGTACGGACCGGTAGGGAACACTATGGACCAGTATGGACCAGTACGGACCAGAACGGACCAGTACGGACCACTATGGACCAGTGCGGAACAGAACGGACAAGTACGGACTAGTACGGACCACTATGGAACAGAACGTACCAGTATGGACCAGTGCGGACCAGAACAGACCAGTACGGACCAGTACGGACCAGTATGGACCAGTGCGGACCAGTATGGACCAGTGCGGACCAGTGCGGAACAGAACGGACAAGTACGGACTAGTACGGACCACTATGGAACAGAACGTACCAGTATGGACCAGTGCGGACCAGAACAGACCAGTATGGACCAGTATGGACCAGCACGGAAAACTATGGACCAGTATGGACCAGAATGGACCACTATGGACCAGTACGGAGCAGAACGGACCAGTACGGACCAGTACGGACTACTAGTGACCAGTACGGACCACTAGGGGGCAGTACGGAGCACTATGGACCAGTATGGACCAGTGCGGACCAGTACGGACCAGTATGGACCAGGACGGACCAGTACGGACCAGTACGGACCAGTATGGACCGGTATGGACCGGTACGGACCAGTACGGACCAGTATGGACCAGTATGGACCAGTGCGGACCAGTACGGACCAGTATGGACAAGGGCAGACCAGTACGGACCAGTACGGACCAGTATGGACCGGTATGGACCAGTACGGACCAGTACGGACCACTATGGACCAGTACGGGCCAGAATGGACCAGTACGGACCACTATGGAACAGTACGGACCAGAACGGACCAGTATGGACCAGTGCGGACCAGAACAGACCAGTACGGACCAGTACGGACCAGTATGGACCAGTGCGGACCAGTATGGACCAGTGCGGACCAGTGCGGAACAGAACGGACAAGTACGGACTAGTACGGACCACTATGGAACAGAACGGACCAGTATGGACCAGTGCCGACCAGAACAGACCAGTACGGACCAGTACGGACCAGTATGGACCAGTGCGGACCAGTATGGACCAGTGCGGACCAGTGCGGACCAGTACGGACCAGTATGGACCAGTACGGACCAGTATGGACCAGTATGGACCAGTACGGACCAGAACGGACCAATAGGGTACACTACGGACAAGTACGGACCAGTGCGGACCTGAACAGACCAGTACGGACCAGAACGGACCAGTACGGACCAGTATGGACCAGTGCGGACCAGAACAGACCAGTACGGACCAGTACCAACCAGTATGGACCAGTGCGGACAGGTATGGTCCAGTGCGGACTAGTGCGGACCAGTATGGCCCAGAACGGACCAGTACGGACAAGTACGGAATACTAGGGACCAGTACAGACCACAAGGGGGCAGTACGGAGCAGTGTGGACCAGTACGGACCTGGACGGACCAGTATGGACCAGTGAGGACCAGTGCGGACCAGAACCGACCAGTACGGACTAGTACGGACCACTATGGAACAGAACGTACCAGAACGGACCAGTACGGACTGGTAGGGACCAGTACGGACCGGTAGGGAACACTATGGACCAGTATGGACCAGTACGGACCAGAACGGACCAGTACGGACCACTATGGACCAGTGCGGAACAGAACGGACAAGTACGGACTAGTACGGACCACTATGGAACAGAACGGAGCAGTATGGACCAGTGCGGACCAGAACAGACCAGTACGGACCAGTACGGACCAGTATGGACC